>NC_057805.1:366120276-366181296 GCF_018294505.1 Triticum aestivum
GGTGTTCTGTAGGGGAAGAATCAGAGACGAGGAAGAAGAAGTGTTAGGAGACGTAGGATCTTCATCCAACCGCCTGAAATGGTCGACTGACCCAAATGAAGAAAGTCACACGACTTGCATGCAGACATTCATTTATATGCAGTATCATCATCGTAGCTGCTTAGCACTGCTCCTCAATCCATCAAGCTAAACAACGTGCCACTCATAATTCCAAACTTGTTGCTCAAATAGGAATCTGATATGATGCTGATATTACTAAAATAGATAATGTTTAATTGGTCAGCTAATGTTCCTACTTTACTTTCGAAAAGCACATGCACCACTTATAGAGAGACAACAGGGAGTTGCATTCTTAATGCGCTCTGGTTCATCATGTGTGGGCACTGTGCAACAAACATTTTATTATCCAAAATCTGCTTGCTCTTCTTTAGCATGTTCCTCTTCTGTTCTTCTTTAATAAGTACTCTCTCCGTTCCTAAATACAAGTCTTTGTATAGATTCCACCATGGACTACATATGGAGGAAAATGAGTGAATCTACACTCTAAAATGTATCTGCATACATCTGTATGTGATCCATAGCGGAAATCTCTACAAAGACTTATATTTTGGAACGGAGGGAGTATGATAGTAGTACAGTATGTTCCTTGTAGTGAAGACAAGTAGGGACATTTGCAGTGTAGAGGTCTATTCGTTCGGTTGTGATGGACACTTTCAACTCTTTGGGCCTGCCCACTTGAATCCTATAAGCTTAGCAAGGAAATGCGGGGAGCTGTGTCGCCTTTGAGAGTTAGACTGATACTAACAGTACCGCACCTTCAGTTGAAGAGAGCTAGTATCTGAAACCTTTCTAGCCGTACCAGCAATAGTAGCCCATATTTTCCAGCAAGTTCCACTTTCCTGATTTTACTTGTGATGCTTACGATTTTCCCGTTATATCTACACTATGATCTGTGTAGCTGCTTTGTGTCGCACTAGCAGCAGTGCACTCTTGAAGGTAAACAACACACCAATCATAAGTCCAAAGCTTACTTCAATTACGAATTATGATATGATACTGATATTAGTTAACAGACACACATTTAATTGGTCAGCTAATGCTCCCACTTGATTTTCCAAATGCATGTGGCCACATATAGAGAGACAACATGGAATTGCATTTCTTTGGGCATTGTGATTCATCATGAGTGGGCAACCAACATTGTATGCAAAGAAGCGGAACCTCAAGAATATGCTTCCTCTTCTGTTCTTTAATATGTTCCTCATTTGTTATTCTGTATTTAGTACGTACAGTATGTGTCCTTGTCAGGAAGGGGAGGAGGGACATCTGCAGTCAACAGCTAATAGAGCTAGCCTGTACGTGATCGATAGGCTTTCAATTAGTAGCGGCAATACAACACCGTATTTTCCAGCCAGTTCCACTTTCCCGATTTATATATGCTGGTTATGGTGTACCCCTTTTGTGTACACAACGATCTGCCTAGTTGCTATGTGCTCTTGTTATCATGGTTTGGCAATAAACTCTCTATACAGTATATTATGAACCTATCATCTTCCAACTATCCTTAGTTCTGGAGCCTATTTTTGTGTGTACTTGTGCCAGATTATATTAATGCACGCACCATATTACAGCACACATGGGCTCTCTCATTAGAATCCAATGATAACACACAAGGGTTTACAGGGAGCCCCTATAGTAGAATATCCTCTACATTACAAAGATAATCTCACTACTATTTATGTTTTCATGCTTCTCAGATATTGTACGTAATCACAATGAATATCAGAATGCGTGCATCAGATGAATATTGTGGAACACCGCAACAACTAACCAAATTGGCACCGAGACATTGAGTGCCATTCTGGATGCAATGAAACTCATACGCTCCTCACCTGCAGATTCTTATTCAGAATATGATCCTAATGACTATTCTGACCTCGAGGAGTCGAAGGCGAATGGCCTGTCCTGTTCACCCATCAAGGTGCCTGTTCTAATTTGGCAAGGTTTTATTGATTGCGCGTATCTTGCATAAGGTGTCTTGCATTTCTTCTACTTTGTTGCACCACCATATGCTTAGTTTACTCATCATATATGTCAAGATGCCATGCCCATCCATTATCAATACATATTCCATATATCATCATACCATGTTTTTCCACTCAAATGCTATTCTTGTGCATCAGACATCAAAAAGGAAGAGGGTGATTGCCGAACCTGAAGGAGCACCAGCAAAGTCCTTGAAAAACATGGTGGTGCCAGAGAAATCAGACAACGCCCCACTTATATTTGCTCTACAACCAGTGAGACAAAACGTAGGACCAACTCCAGCAGACTGTACCCATACTTCACTGGCCACACCACTAGCCCCACCACACAGGACCTGCACTCTAGCAAAAGGTATGCAGATATCAGTTGACATAGCACCAGCCGTACCAGAGAAAAATCCCACTCCAGCAAAAAGTAAAGCAAGTCCACTGGCCGAAGACCTATCCCAAATGCAGAGACGGCCAATTCCTGCAGATTGGAACCCCATTACAGTTATTTCCCAGTTTAAAGGACAATGCTTTCAATGTTGTTAGGGACTGCGTGCATATATTCCCATCATGGGAAGATTATAGTGAAGACAAACACCATTTTCACATGTTTCTGTCCCACTTACATGTAAGTGCTATTATTCATGGCGATTATTTTCCTGTTTTCCGCTGATTGAACACATCAATGATTTACATTACATTGTTGTAAGTAGGCGAGGGTCAATCTGGATAGTCATGACAAGCAAAGCTTGCTTGCGCTTTTCAAGGAAGCATGCAGCAGTATCGGTGTTACCTGGGGAAATCACACTTTGATGGCAAGTCTATAAACGAATTTCCGATGAAGTCTCCTGTGCTAAATTATAACCTGTTATCCACTGGTCTCGTTCCCAGGATGAGGTACTGTCTATGATATCACATGACAATTTGAACTTCTACTTTTTTGCATGTGCCTTATGGATATCTTTTGTAGGAAATCTGCTCGAAGAAGAATTCCGGTTTGAAAAGGACGACAGGATATCGCAAGTATGCTGCCCGCTGCTTTGCTCTTGTTAGTACGTGTTGTTCTGTATCACTGTACTTGCATTCATACCTGGTTCATTATGTAACCGTTGTATGCATGATAGCTTGCTGATACGTCTCTGTCGTATCTACTTTTCCTAACGCTTTTCCTCTTGTTTTGGACTCTAATTTGCATGATTTGAATGAAACTAACCCGGACTGATGCTGTTTTCAGCATAACTACCATGGTGTTGTTTTTTGTGTAGAAATAAAAGTTCTCAGAATGGAACGGAACTTTGCGAGGATTTTTTATACAATAAAAGAGAAATTCTGGAGCCAAGAACCACTGGAGGGGGGCACCTGGGTGGGAACAACCCACCAGGGCGCGCCCCCCTCCAGGCACGCCCAAGTGCGGCATCCTCACCTGGTGGCCCCACAGACCATGAAACAGATGCTATCAAATCACATTTTTCCAGAAAAATCAGGGAGAAAGAATTATCGCGTTTCACGAGATGAAGCCGCCGTCACCTCTTGTTCTTCATCAGGAGGCCAAATCCGGAGTCTGTTTGGGGCTCCGGAGAGGGGGATCTTCGATCTTTGTCATCACCAACCCTTCTCCATCGCTAATTCCATGATGCTCCCTACCGGGAGTGAGTAATTCCTTCGCAGGCTCGCTGGTCGGTGAGAAGTTGGATGAGATTCATCATATAATCTAGTTAGTTTTGTTAGGTCTTGATCCCTAGTATCCACTATGTTCTGAGATTGATGTTGATATAACTTTTCTACGCTTAATGCTTGTCACTTTGGACCCAGGTGCCATGATTTCAGATCTGAACCATTTATGTTATCACCATTATATCTATGTTCTAGATCCGATCTTGCAAGTTATAGTAACCTACTACGTGTTATGATTCGGCAACCCCAGAGTGACAATAGTCGGGACCACTCCCGGTGATGACCGTAGTTTGAGGAGTTCATGTATTCACCGTGTGTTAATCCTTTGTTCCGGTTCTCTATGAAAAGGAGGCTTTAATATCCCTTAGTTTCCAATAGGACCCCGCTGCCACGGGAGGCTAGGACAAAAGATGTCATGCAAGTTCTTTCCCTAAGCACGTATGACTATTTACAGAATACATGCCTACATTATATTTATGAACTGGAGCTAGTGCCGTATCGCCCTAGGTTATAACTGTCACATGATGAATATCACCCAACAAATCATCGATCCAATGCCTACGAATTTATATTATATTGTTCTTGCTAAGTTACTACTACTATCGTTACTGTTGCACTTGCTACAAAATTACTGCTATCACTGCTATCGTTACTATTGTTGTTACTTATCAAACTATCATACTACTTTGCTACTGATCACTTTGCTGCAGATAATTAATCTCCAGGTGTGGTTGAGTTAACAACTCGGTTGTTAATACTTACAAATATTCTTTAGCTCCCCTTGTGTCGAATCTATAAATTTCTGTTGAATACTCTACCCTCGAAAACTGTTGCGATCCCGATCCCCTATACTTGTGGGTTATCAAGACCTTTTTCTGGCGCCGTTGGCGGGGAGCATAGATATATTTTGAGTCACTTGGGATTATTATCAATTTATCACTATGAAGAATCTGAAAGATGCTAAGACTAAGATTTTTTTTCCTCTAAGATGAGGGGAGGTAAGGAACTGCCATCCAGCTCCGCTTTAGATTCACCTTCTGTTATTAGTATACTTGCAACACCACCACATGCTATTAATCCTGATATGTCCCAAGTTATTGATGATGCTTCTTCTACTATGAATGATGCTCATTGTCGGTGTCAAAACCGGCGGATCTCGGGTAGGGGGTCCCGAACTGTGTGTCTAAGGCGGATGGTAACAGGAGGCGGGGGACACGATGTTTACCCAGGTTCGGGCCCTCTCGATGGAGGTAATACCCTACTTCCTGCTTGATTGATCTTGATAATATGAGTATTACAAGAGTTGATCTACCACGAGATCGTAGAGGCTAAACCCTAGAAGCTAGCCTATGGTATGATTGTTGTTTTCCTACGGACTAAACCCTCCGGTTTATATAGACACCGGAGGGGGCTAGGGTTACACATAGTCGGTTACAAGGGAGGAGATCTACATATCCGTATTGCCAAGCTTGCCTTCCACGCCAAGGAGAGTCCCATCCGGACATGGGACGAAGTCTTCAATCTTGTATCTTCATAGTCCAACAGTCTGGCCAAAGGATATAGTCCGGCTGTCCGAGGACCCCCTAATCCAGGACTCCCTCAGTAGCCCCTGAACCAAGCTTCAATGACGATGATTCCGGCGTGCAGATTGTCTTCGGCATTGCAAGGCGGGTTCCTCCTCCGAATACTCCATAGAAGATTTTGAACACAAGGATAGTGTCCGGCTCTGCAAAACAAATCCCACATACCACCGTAGAGAGAATAATATTTCCACAAATCTAATCTGCTGACGCATTTTGCAGCATGACATCACACCACGGCCCGGTCATTATTCGAACTGTTTTTCACAACCAGCCACTGCACACATCGCGAGGCGGTTTCCTTGGCACGTCTTGTCGAAGCAGAGATTGTGTCCCCTTATCACGGGATTCTCATCAATACGGGTGTGGGTAACCCAACCGCGCCATCAATTACGGCGCTTGGGGAATAAGAGGTTTTACCAGGCAAGTGGGGAGGCGCAGAATCCTTGTTGCCTTTACAAGGGGATAAGGACTCCCTTTCGAACCCACGCTTTCTACTTCCCGATTCATTCCCTTCTGCTCAAGCTCTAGCACCCAAGCGTTCATCTTCTCTGCCCACAAAAGGTCTTCCGAAGATGTCCGGATCCGGAGCAGGAGGCAAATGGATGGCCTCTACCGTCCGAGAGAAGGATATCAAAAAGCTTCGGGAGGCCGGGTACCTGGCAAAGAAAGTCAGCCACCATCTCCTGACGGCGGGACAGATCGTCCCCACTCCGGAACCCCACGAGAGGGTTGTATTCCTCCCTCACTTTGCCCGCGGGCTAGGGTTTCCCCTCTACCCGTTCGTTAATGGCATCATGTATTATTATGGGATCGATCTTCATGATCTGTCCCCTAATTCCTTCCTCAACATCTCGACATTCATTGTCGTGTGCGAGGCTTTTCTCCGCATTTCGCCGCACTTCAGTTTATGGCTGGAGATTTTTAATGTGAAGCCCAAGGTGGTGGGCGGTGAGCACGCCGAGTGCGGGGGCGCCATGGTGAGCAAGATGCCCAACGTCATATGGCCAACGGGAACATTTAATGATTCTGTCAAGGAGTGGCAATAGCAGTGGTTTTATATCACTGAGCCGCGCGGCACGGAATGGGCCGCCTCTCCCGAGTTCCAATCCGGCGCTCCCCTGCGGCTTACTTCCTCGGTCAAGAAAGGCCTGGACTGGTCCTCGTCCGATGAACTGTCGGTGCTCTAGATGCGCGTTGAGGATATGGGAGATAAGAACATTGAACTTGTCAATGTGGTCCAGGTGATGTTGGTTTGCCGGATCTTGCCTGTCAGCACCGGACTTGCAATTTATGGGAATTTGATCCGGCCAGGCACCAGACCTTGCGAGAGCTTTTCGGCTCATCGCACAAGGACATTTGGAACGTGCTTTTCAAGTCCCGCAAATCGTGGCCGGACTCCGCCGAGGACCGTGGGTACCAACTGTCCCGCCCGGCAAGTTCGGTAAGTTATCAAACTTTTCTATCCGCGTAACCCAAAGGAAGCGCTTAACATGTTTTATACAACTCTCCCAGGGATGGACGAAGAAGGCAGAGCGGATCCATTGTCCGGCCCCGTTGCCCGAAGAACCGGCCATCCCACTTCAGACGAAGATGCTGGTCCCGGCGCCTTACAAGGTGCCGAAGAAGACGGCCGAGAAGGAGGCCAGAAAGACCCGGGGCGGCCTTCGTCGCCGCGGCACTTTCGACACAATATCCGAAGGCTCCAATGCCCATTCCGCCTCTGAAGAGGACGAGGAGGAGGAGGAAGATGAATCCCATGTGGGGGGAAGAAAGAAGAGGGCGGCTCCGCACACTTGGAGGCCGAGCTGCCCATAAGGGGAAAGGCTCCTCTTCCGGAGGAGTCCACTGCCGCCACCGACAGCGGCCCGACATGGGATCCCAGGGCCCAGCCCCTGGTGAACTCGTAAGTATATAAAATCCGAGTACGTTTTAGGCGTCCGGACTCATCGTGGCTTAGTATTTTAACCTAAGCCATATTTTTTGTAGTCCGGCGAGGTCCCGTACCAAACAATCCTCATCAGAGGACTTGCTGAGCTGAAATGCTATGGAGAGGGGACGCCCCCCAAGGCCCCTTCCTCCAAACAGGTGCATAACACCGAGGCTTCATCCCGAAGGACCCCGACCAAGGAGGAAAGGAAAAAACCGTGAAGGCGGCGCCTGGAGGTCAAACCTCAGGGGCCGGACACGTGGGGGGAAGATTCCCATGGGGGCTGATGGCGGGGGCGATCTTAAGTTCGGCTCCCAGCCGGATGCGATTCCAGAGACCTATACGGCTCCAGAATCAAGCAGGCAGCCTCCCTCGGCTGGAGGGGGCGTGCCTGTTCCATCGGCGACCTCTGTCCATCCAGAAGAGTCGGATGCTTTGTTGGTGGCGTTGAAAAATGCCTCCATCATTGATGAACACCGTGCCCTTATGGGTGCGGTGATTGAGAAGATTCAGTCAACTGAGAGTGGACTGAACGAAGCCTGTATCAGCCTTATAAGAGGCTTTGAGGTATGTTTTATGAGTTGTCGAAGAGTGTCATAGTATAGATAGTAGCCCCTGATACACTGTTAGGTGAAAGAAAGAACCGGACAGGGGATCGAATTGATGATCGCAGGAAGAGTAATTGAATGATATTGATTTCTCTTCTGTTACAAGCAGGCGTCTGTAGCGGTTGCTGCCTCTCGTACTGCGGAGATCTCCGGACTGAATCAAAGTCTGGAGCGGGCCATAGAAGAACTTGGCCAATTGAGAATGCAGTTGAGAGATAAACAAGGTATGCACAAGCTTTGCTCGCGTTTATTGCGAATAAATTTTCAGTATGAAATAAGTTGCATAATTTGTGCTAGGGATTGTGACCGAAGTCGAGGCCCTTAAGAAGGCCGTGGCCGAGGCTGAGAAAAAGGCAGCCACAGAGCAGGCTCTTCGCGAGAAGCACGAGGCCAGGGTTATTAAAGCTGAGCAGGAGCTGCAAGAGGCCGTGAGAAAATGCGAGACCTTGGAGCAGAGTTTAACGGAGAAAGAATCCGAACTCACCAAGGCGCATCAGGCCACGAGCGATGCCCGGGGGGGAACCCAAAGCGCCCTGCAGGGGATCCAAGAGGCTAGAAAGATCGCGGCGGGTAAGGCTTTTTCCATGTAAAGCAAGTATTTAAGGGGAAAACTATGTTTCTAATTTTGAATTCGGATTTCTCAGGGGTATTTGCCGAGCTACCTCGCAGCATATCAGATTCCGCCCAATTCTACCGAGCCGAAGAAAGGAAATTGCAGATAATCTCTTCTGGTCGCAGTATTTGGCACCGAATTATCCGGTGCCTTTTACCGATCAGCTGAAACAACTGATCGAACTGCATAAGGCGGCGGAACTAGCCATGAAAATTTGGTTATCCGGCTATGGCCTGCCGAGCCAATTCCAAGCAGCTACTTCGGGCTTGTGAAGCGGCTCGTAAGCGCTTGCCCTCGACTTGACGTCATCAAGCAGTCGGTCTGTATAGAAGGTGCGCGAATGGCCTTCGCCCGCGCAAAGGTGCACTGGGGGAAGATGGATGCCGAAAAGCTGATGACCGAAGGACCGCCAGAGGGGAAGGAGCACCGCAAGCCCGAATTATATTATGAGAGTGTCCTGAAAGGATCCTACCTTGCAGCGGAGCTATGCACCAAGGACATTACATTTCCATGAATGCCAATCATGTTGTCCTTTGTAATGTTTGAACAAGGTCATTTATTTGTCGCCTGTTATATAAAAGTTTACCCTCCTGTGCGGCCGTTTTATATGTTAAACCTAAGAGTTGGCCAGTCGTCGGCTTCTGCCCCCACGTAAGAAGTACGGGGGTGTTCGGGATAAACCTGAGCACATCCCAGTTTTGGGTCCTTCGAAGGAGGTGCTCAGCACAACGAACCAGGCAATCAGACTATAGGGCTTTATCACTCTCACTTAGTCATAGGAGCTTTAGTATGGTAGGCGCAGCCCCTGGTGTTCGGAAGACCGTACTAGGGGCTCTATAAGCACCTTATCGGAGAAAAAACCGATCCATCGCACGCTGCATTGGTTATGGCATTATGCGGGAGAAATCCTTAAAGGTTTTGTGACCTCTCGAACAGCTGACCAGCTCTCGCCGTATCATGACAGTCAGTTTTCGGCTTTCTCTACTGAGGTGCTCGTCCGGAAGAACCGGTACACAATCGCAGTAGTTCTCCCAGTGCTACCTTAGCCGATATAGCGGAACGTAAGGTACCAAAACATGGGAGCCAGGCAAACCCAACTATTGACCCAAGACATAATTCGGAGCTGATGCATATAATGCTATAGGTTCGGGGTGCCGAACTTCCATGAAGGTGTTCGGACTTTATTGCCGTGTTATGGGTAAAACGAAGCCCCTGGCATATTTTAAGGCCTATCACTGTGTACGAATGCCACTTGACAAAATGATTTCAATAAGAAATAACAGCAGGTAAACGTCATATATATCCACATGTTGTATTTGAATAGTACGTCTATGCGTATGGGTTCAAGTAATGTGATAAAAGAAGGGATATGATTGCGGAACCTGCTGAGACTAGGGGGAAGAGGCTGAGTGCAGATCTGTAATATAGCCGGATGGTCACTGCGGGGAATGTCTAAGGATTCCCTTACACGTTCAAGCTGCCTCCGTGTAGCCCGTCCTGGTCGGCGCAAAGGTGAACCTGCGAAGGAAATGTAAGAAATATTTACGTGCCGGAGGGCGGTTGAGCCGCTGAGTTCGGCCTGTCCTGGCCTTTGCCAGAGTGTTTAGTTGTGCTTTGGACGAGCCGGGCTATCCTTCCGCGAAGTAGTTCCGAGTCCCTTGATGGTGTCCGGGAGCCTGGACATCGACTCGAGGTTCGGCTGCACGGTGCTGCTCGTTGTTTCTGCTGCTAAGGCAGTGGTGTATTTGTTGGTGCCTAGGGAAGGTTCGACCTTTCCATTAACCGTGATGACGCCGCGTGGACCGAGCATCTTGAGCTTACGGTAGGCATAATGTGGCACCGTGTTGAATCGAGCAAACGCGGTTCGTCCGAGCAGTGCTTGATACTCACTGCGGAAAGGGACGATTTCGAAGATTAACTCTTCGATACGGTAATTTTCTAGTGATCCGAAGACTACCTCAAGGGCAATGGAGCCTGTATAGCTAACTTCCACACCTGGTAAAATGCCTCTAAAAGTGGCTTTAGTGGGTTTGATCGCCGAATGATCGATGCCCATCTTGCGCACTGTGTCCTGGTAAAGCAGATTTAGACTGCTACATCCGTCCATAAGGACTCGAGTGAGGTGGAACCCGTCTATTATTGGGTCGAGGACTAGTGCGGCTGGATTGCCCTGATTGGCGTTAACCGGACGATCCGTGCGGTTGAAGGTGACCGGCCCTAGTTTATATTGTGGGACGACTAGTTCCATTGAGTTGCCATCCCTAAGGGTGCATATCCGGTCCGAGTTGGTAATTTGGGTGGTATTTACCACATTCACCGACTGAATATGTGGGGGAAATTTGTTTTGCCCTCCTGTGTTCGGTGATCTGGGCTCTTCGTCGCTATCGTTGCTTTGAGACCCCCCTTCGTCTTTGGCACCTGCCCTGCCGGCTTGTTTGAAGACCCAACATTCTCTATTGGTATGGGTGGCTGGCGTTTCTGGGGTGCCGTGAATTTGGCGTTGGCAATCGAGTATGCGGTCCAGACTGGATGGACCTAGATTTTTATTTTTGGGTGGCCCTTTCCGCTGACCGGGCTTTGAGCCCCTGAACCCAGCATTAACTGCCGTATTTTCGGCGTTTTCACCATATTTGCGGCGCTTGTGTTTGTTGCGTCGTGGTTTGCCGTTGCTATCTCTGGCTTCTGATATGCCAGGTTTGCTTGCTGTATTGGTACTACGAGCCTACCAGCTATCTTCGCCCGCACAAAAGCGGGTCATAAGTGTCGTGAGGGCTGCCATGGATTTTGGCTTCTCTTGGCGAGGTGCCGGGCGAGCCATTCATCACAGATATTATGCTTAAATGCCAGTAAGTCCTCTGCATCCGGACAGTCGACTATTTGGTTCTTCTTGGTTAGGAACCGGGTCTAGAATTTCCTGGCCGATTCCCCTGGCTGCTGAGTTATATGACTTAAATCATCAGTGTCCGGTGGTCGCACATAAGTGCCCTGGAAATTGTCCAGGAATGCCTCTGCCAGGCTCTCCCAACTTCCGATGGAGTTTGCCGGCAAGCTATTGAGCCAATGCCGAGCCGGCCCTTTGAGTTTTAGCGGGAGATACTTGATGGCATGTAGGTCATCCCCGCGGGCCATGTGAATGTGGAGGAAGAAGTCTTCTATCCATACCGCGGGGTCTGTAGTACCATCATATGATTCAATGTTTACGATTTTAAACCCTTCTGGGAATTCGTGATCGATTACTTCATCAGTGAAGCATAGGGGGTGTGCGGCGCCTCTGTGCCGGGCTATATCACGACGTAGTTCATATGAGTCTTGTCTGCCGTGTTCGGCTCGGCCGGATTTGCTTTTAGTGTATCCGGCGTGACGATCATCATCACGTGTTGGTGCGCGCCCCGGTGATCCGTAGATAGATCTTGCATGTTTTGCCTTGTTTTCCAATACATCTCACAGGTCCCGCGTGTTGCCCCGGGCCTTGGTATTTTTGTTTGGGTGGCGGCGGGGTGCGGGCTAGTTTTCAGGCTGAAATGCCTCTCTGTCTCGGCCGCGAGGTGGCCGATCAGCCGCATCATACGCTGGTGATGTAGGTTTCAATGCTTCCTCCTCGAGTTGGGTAGCAACCTGCGCTTTGGGTAACTCTTGGTTGGGCGCTCGAGTTCATATTCCTCGGCTGCCAGGACTTCAGTCCATCTATCCGCTAGCAAATCTTGGTCAGCTCGAAGCTGTTGTTGCTTTTTCCTCAGGTTTTTTGCTGTGGCTATAAGCCAGCGCTTGAAGCGCTCCTGCTCGACGGGATCCTCAGGCACGATAAATTCTTCATCGCCGAGGCTCACTTCGTCTTCGGAGAGAGGCATGTAATTGTCATTCTCGGATTCTCCGTTTGCTGCCTGTTCCGGAGGGCTAGCTTGTTCATCCTCCTGCTCGAGGTCTGGCTGGAGGGGATTATCGTCGTCTTCAGCACTATCTGGAGCGTTATTGTCTCTTGTGCCGGTATCACTGCTTTTGCTATGGCGAGACTTAGAGCGGCGCCGCTGACGTCGGTGCTTGGGTTGCTTTTTGGAGGGATTATCCTCCGTTGTCTTATCGCCATCCCCTTCTTTGGGGGTGTCCACCATGTATATGTCATACGATGAGGTGGCAGTCCAGCGCCCTGTGGGCGGTGGTTCTTGTTCGTCTCCTACATCATCGTCCATACCGTCGATGTCTTCGGAGCTGAAGTTGAGCATGTCGGTTGAATCGTCGAAAGTGGCTACTAAGTGGGTGGTGGGTGGGGCGTGAATTTCTTCGTCGTCCACATCCCATTCTAGCCGGACATAGTTCGGCCAAGGTTCTCCTGACAAGGAGAGGGACCTTAATGAATTTAGCACGTCGCCGAAAGGCGAGTGCTGAAAGATATCCGCGGAGGTAAACTCCATGATCGGTGCCCGATCGGATTCGATAGGCAAGGATGTAAGCGGCTCGGAGCCCGTGGCCGGGGACGAACCCGACGGTTTGGCAACACGGCTCTCGTGGGAGGTGAAGTTAGTATTCGGCTCTATCGCCACTGAGAGTGCGGCCTTCGTGGCGGGGTCTATCCACCCGTCCTCCGATGGCGCAATTTGTTCCGGATTAAGGGCCGGAGTAGTTGCGGGTGTGATCTCCCGAACACTGTCCGACGGCAGAGCTAAATCATGCTCGTCGTGATCGTGCGGCGCACCTGACATGGGCTTGAATCCGCCGAAGATCAAGTCTCCGCGGATGTCGGTAGTGTAGTTCAAGTTTCCAAATCTGACCTGATGGCCAGGGGCGTAGCTTTCGATCTGCTCCAGATGGCCAAGCGAATTGGCCCGTAGTACGAAGCCGCCGAATACAAAGATCTGTCCGGGGAGGAAAACCTCACCTTGGATCGCATCGTTGCCGATGATTGAAGGAGCATCAAGCCTTATGGTGACGGCACAGTGGAACTCTCAATGAAAGCACCAATGTCGGTGTCAAAACCGGCGAATCTCGGGTAGGGGGTCCCGAACTGTGCGTCTAAGGCGGATGGTAACAGGAGGCGGGGGACACGATGTTTACCCAGGTTCGGGCCCTCTCGATGGAGGTAATACCCTACTTCCTGCTTGATTGATCTTGATGATATGAGTATTACAAGAGTTGATCTACCACGAGATCGTAGAGGCTAAACCCTAGAAGCTAGCCTATGGTATGATTGTTGTTTTCCTATGGACTAAACCCTCTGGTTTATATAGACACCGGAGGGGGCTAGGGTTACACAGAGTCGGTTACAAGGGAGGAGATCTACATATCCGTATTGCCAAGCTTGCCTTCCACGCCAAGGAGAGTCCCATCCGGACACGGGACAAAGTCTTCAATCTTGTATCTTCATAGTCCAACAGTCCGGCCAAAGGATATAGTCTGGCTGTCCGAGGACCCCCTAATCCAGGACTCCCTCACTCATGATGATGCTAGTACCTTGCTTGATAATGTGCCACTAGGTGAATTTCATGATGACCAAATTGCTAGAGTAAAACAACATGATATTGTTGAAATTGATGATGAGCTTGAAACTGGAAATCTTGAAACACCTACTAGAACTAGCCCTCCTAGATATGAATTGCCAAAGGTACTGGAAGGTTATGTTATGGGTGAGGAGGCAACTAGATATATTCTTGTTTGTAAGGATAGAGATGATCTAGAGAAATTATTATGCAAGTATAAAGAAAAATCTTTGAATGCTAAAATGAAATGTGATCCTAAGTTTGCTACTTCACCTATGTTTATTGATGATAAGGATTATGAATTCTCTGTCGACCCAGAGTTAATTACTTTGGTTGAATCTGATCCTTTCCATAGTTATGAAACTGAAACTGTTGTGGCACATCTTACTAAGTTGAATGACATAGCCACCCTTTTTGCTCATGATGAAAAAAATCGCTATTACTATATCCTCAAATTATTTTCGTTCTCATTAAAGGGTGATGCTAAAGCTTGGTACAATATTCTTGCTCCTGGTTGTGTGCGTAGTCCCCAGGATATGATTTATTACTTCTCTGAAAATATTTTCCTGCTCATAAGAAACAAGCTGCCTTACAGGAAATATTTAACTTTACGCAAATTGAAGAAGAGAGTCTCCCACAAGCTTGGGGGAGGCTTCTCCAATTTCTTAATGCTTTTCCCGATCATCCTCTTAAGAAAGATGAAATACTTGATATCTTCTATAATGGACTAACTGATGCTTCTAGGGATTTCCTAGATAGCTGTACTGGTTGTGTTTTCAGGGAATGAACTATTGGACAAGCTATAGAATTATTGAATAACATGTTGAAAAATTATGATGATTGGACTCTTCCTGAACCACAGCTTAAACCTACTCCAAAGAAGAGGGGTATCTTATATCTCTATCCTGAAGATATGCAAGAGGCAAAGAAATCTATGAAGGAAAAAGGTATTAAAGCCGAGGATATTAAAAATTTACCTCCTATTGAAGAAATACATGGGCTTGATACACCACCACTGCCTAAGGTGGTAGAGGTAAATTTGTCGGTGGAAACGACGCCTATGGAATCACTGGGATCCCTTCTACGGTTGGCGGGCGCGGGGTTGTGCAAAGAGCAGGTATGGTAGTCAGCACAAAGATCGTTTACCCAGGTTCGGGCCACAAGGATGCGTAATACCCTAGTCCTGCTTTGGTGTATATTTGAGTGTTCTTGAGCCCTTGAACTAGCTGTGGTGCGTGTGTAGTCCAAAAGATCCGAATCCTTCTCTAGTACGCCTCGGGCCTCCTTTTATAGACAAAAGGGGTCGCCACAATGGCACACAAGAGGGGGAAGGTATACAGTGTACAAGCTTATCGCCTGTCATTACGGGACAAGGCGCATTAAATGCACTCCTTAGGTGTCTTGTTGCTTTATTGGGGATGGCAACGTGGCCCGTCCCGTCCGTCGCTGCTCCGCCTTGCTCCAACAGGCGTCCAGGCCATCGAGGCAGGCAGCGCCACGTAGGCTGGCAGGCTGCTGAGATGGCGTGGTGGTAGGGTCTTCACGAAGATCTGCATGCCACCATATAGGTGCCTGCCCAGCTGGTTGGGCTGGCAGCTGTATGGGAACGGCGGTGGAGTCTTGGCAGACGTGAGTCTGGCTGTGGCCCCGCAGGTGTCCTCGGCAAGGGTCTTGCCGGGGCCCCGGCAAGGGTCTTGCCGTGGCATCGCGGTTGTCCCCGGCAAGGATCTTGCCGGGGGTCTCGTGGATTTCCTTGGCAAGGATCTTACCGAGGATCGTTGTCTTCTGGTCCTCATCTGATCTTGTGTGCTTCTGGTCTTCACAAAGATCTGCATGCCACCACGAAGGTGCCTCCCGAGCCTTGGTTCCAATGTGGTTGATGGTGTTGGAACCCTTGGGCTCAAGGGTGGCGCGCTCTGCTGGCGTTGGGCAAATTGCCCCGGCAAGGCTCTTGCCGGGGCTGCGGATGCCGCCCCCGGCAAGGGTCTCGCTGGGGGAGTCCACCTCGCCCTCTTGCTCTTTGTGTCTCTGGTCTTGGCGTTGCTTTGCCCGTCTTGTGCCTTTGGCTTCCCTCCTCTGCCCTGCTAAGTGTGGCCGCAGGTGCGGCTCTGACTGCTCGTGCACAAGTAGAGGGGTAAAAAGGGGAGCCCCTACTTTTGTATAGCGACAGGAACCCCTGGGCCTGGGCCACACATAAGCGCAACGCGTTGTTGGGCCGGGCCCAGAACGGTGCGCGGGCACGCGGGGCAGAGTTTTACTGCGGTAATTCCCTCGCCCGTCGCGCTTCCCCACGACCCGTGTTGAATGCGTGACGTGGGGATGGTGCGCGGAATGACCGCAGCATGCTTGCATCATCCATGGTGAACAGTAAAGAGGCGGCTTGCGTGTTCCCTCAAAACGGCAGAGCCGCTGCTCATTTACTCTCTCCGCCTTGGAACCGTCGTTCCACGTTTCCTACTACGCCTACTCCTTACGCCACGTACGCCGCATGCACGGCACGGGGTAGGTGACAGACGCATGGAATATGGGAAGTCGCGCGGGGGCCGATACTCACGTGCCTTCGGTTGGGCAAGGAGGGCGGTCGATGGCCTCGCTTGCTGCCACATTAATGAGCCGGATTCGAGTGGGCTCTTCAGGGGCGTAGAGCTAGTCTTTCGGCCTCCCCTTCCCAACTATAAAAAGGGAACTCAGGGGTAGGAGGAAGAGCATCTCCCTGCGTCTCCCCTTTGTCTCCATCCCCACCCACGGTCATGGCGAGAGGGTGTGGCCGCGGCCGTTCTTCTGCGGAGGCGACCAGGTCCTCCTCCCGCCAGAGAGCTGCGGCGGTCAAGGAAGAGCTAGATGCCTAGGGTGAAGGCCATGCTCGAGGCGGGGCCGCTGGATGGGGCCGCTGTCGGCGAGGCGGTCGAGGCAGAGGCGGCCGAGGCAGAGGTGGGCGTGGAAGGGGATGCCTGCGTCATCTCCGTCTCCGTCGCCATCTCCCCCGCCAACTCCTCCTGCTTCGCCGAGTGGTCACGTCGGGGACTCGACGCTCGAGTTTATCCTGCAGCTACATGGGCCGCTGCGCCGCCGCCTTCGTCTTCCTCGGGCGTTTACGAGGGTGCTGGAGATCGACCAGCCACCGCGGCTGAGGCTTCATATGAAGGGGTGTTGCCATGGCGACATGTGGGTGAACACAGGGTTCCCCGCCCCTCAAGTGATGCTCCTTCGCCGGGGCTAGAAAACCTTTGCACGCGCCCATTGCTTGATGGATGGGCACGTCCTCTGCTTCAAGCTAGCGGAGAGCAATTTGCTCTCCGTCAAGGTCTTCGGGCGCTCGGGACACAGGCTAGGGTGTTGTGCGGAGAGATCGACTGATGGCGAAAGCTCCTCTTCGGGCGAGAGTGACGAGGAGGACAGCGACAGCGCGACGAGGGTAGCGGGCGGGAGGATGACGGGTCCGACTAGGCGTCGGGCACACTGTTCCTGGGCGACGCCGGCAGCACCATCATCTGCATCGCTAGCTCCTTGAACTTTTCGGGGTCGTCGCCTTGGGCGGCTGACATTGGAGGGACGGGGAAGACGAAGAAGGCAGGTGGCGGGCCGTCAAGTCGGAGTACAAGAGCCTCGACGCCTTCGTCGCATATTGCCGGGCCGCCGCCTCGTCTTTCGGCTCTTCCTCCGGCACCGTCATCACGAGCCTCCTTCCGGACGATTGCCGATATGTTCTCTTGGCGTCTTCTGCTGCTCGTACCTCGCCTAGGCGCTCCTTTTGCCCTTCCGCCATCTTGTTCTGTTTCCTAAGGCGAGGGACAAGAAAGGGATTACGGGCATCTTATCTCTTTTTAGTTTTTAAGCCTACGGGCCTTTGTAAGATTTGAATCTTGTAACCCCCTTGCTCATGTATGCATTTCGTACAAATTGTACTTGTTTGCAACGTATTAATGAGGAGAAGGGTGTTTGCCGGGTTTTTTCGCGCGTGGGCGAGGGCCACACCAAGGAACGAGTCCTCGTTATCTTAAGATAAACACTGTACCCCGGCAACAAGCCTTGCCATCTTCCTGCTCTATAGCTCGGCTACACTCATGCCCTTGGCGGAGGTAGGGGCCGAGTAGTATTAGGCCCTTTGCTCGTCCCCTTCCCATCGCACCAAGTTCTGGCCCAAAGTAAGGTTTTCGGACACGAGACAGAGGGAGCAAGATGGTATGAGAGCGAGCGAAGTCTCGTACGTTCAAGTTTCATATGGAGGCACAGAGTGGGGGGAAAAGGCTTATCTGATGTCGCAGCCCCCGGTAACCTTAGATTGCCGTGATCGGATCCTTAGACCTGCAACCCCCGACAACCTTGGCTTGTCGGGGTTGGGGCGTCGGCCTGTTCTCTTTCTTCCAAAATAGCTCAGCAGAAAATGTCCATGCACCCTGCGAACCAAAAAGGATGGGAGGGAACAGAGAGATGCATACTCGACCTCTATGCCAAGGGTTAGTCGCTGCCAAGCACTATCAACCCTAACACAGAGAGAGACTCAACCTAGCATGCATGCTAAAACTTAGGGCGCCAGTGCTTCATTTATTTATGCTCAGGGTCTGCGCCTGGCTTTGTACAAAGGGTTACATGCCTTGCCGGCAAGGCTTGCACAAAAGGTGGTTTGCCGGGGAGCCCGGCAACCGCGCCTTATGGGTAAAACTTGCGAAGATGTTCGATGTTCCAGGAGTTGCTCACTGGAATACCATCTTCGGTCTCCAGGCGGACTGTGTCGGGCCTGGTGACTCGTATTACCCGATAAGGTCCTTCCCACTTTGGCATCAACTTGTTGGAATTCTTGGCCGACTGAACGTGCCGAAGAACAAGGTCACCTTCCTCAAAGCTTCGGGCATGAACCTTGGGGCTATGGTAGCGACACAAGGCTTGCTGGTAGCGTGCTTCTCGCACAGCCGCCCAAAGACGATCTTCCTCAAGGAGCATTGCGTCATCTTGCCGCAACTGCTCTTGCTCAAGCTCATCATAAGCGAGCACTCGAGGTGACCCGTACGTGAGTTCCGTGGGGAGAACTGCTTCTGCCCCGTAAACGAGGGAGAAAGGTGTCTGGCCGGTGGCTCGATTTGGTGTCGTTCTGATTGACCAAAGAACCACTGGCAATTCATCAATCCAGCGCCGTCCGCACTTGTGTAGCCTGTCAAAAGTTCTTGTCCGGAGGCCTCGCAATACTTCAGCATTCGCCCTCTCAGCCTGGTCGTTGCTTCGTGGGTGTGCAACAGAAGCAAAACAGACCTTGCTGCCGAGGTCCTGGATGTACTGCATGAAGGTGCGGCTCGTGAACTGCGTGCCGTTGTCGGTGATGACTCTTTTTGGCACACCAAAATGGCAGAGTAGTCCCTTGAAGAATTTGACGGCCGACTGTGCTGTCACCTTTCTCACTGCCTCCACCTCCGACCACTTTGTGAACTTGTCGATTGCGACGTACAAGTACTCAAAGCCCCCGACAACATGGGGAAAGGGGCCCAGTATGTCGAGCCCCCAGACCGAGAATGGCTAGGAAAGAGGGATTGTCTGGAGAGCTTGAGCTGGTTGACAAAGCTTTTTTAAATGGAACTGGCACGCTTCACACTTGGTTACTAAGGCCGTTGCATCCTGGAGGGCAGTGGGCTAGAAGAAACCTTGCCAGAATGCCTTGCCGGCAAGGGCCCTTGACCCTATGTGGGAGCCACATATACCTCCATGGATCTCTGCCAACAGCTCCAGTCCTTCCTCCCGGGGAATGCACTTCAATTTCACACCGTTCAGCCTTTTTCTGTACAGAACGTCATCCTGATACATGGCAGATCGATGGGCTACTTTCTCCGCCTCTTCCTGCTCCTCAGGAAGTTCCCCTATTTGGAGGAATCGGATGGTATGTTGTGCCCATACCGGAGCCTGAGGCTCGACGACAAGGGCTAAAGGCGTTTCCTCTACCATGAGAGCGGCTGTCTCTACGGCCAGGGCTTGACGCCCTGCCGGAGTCTGTTGCCCCATGGCAGGCTCAGTGTCCACGGCAACATCTTTGCCGGCGGCTCCTGGGAGCTCGGCGGGAAAGTACTTGCCGGGGCCTGATTTCCTCCGCTTGTTCTGCCCTGTCGATGGTTCAACGGATGGTTGAGTTAATCGAAGCACAAAAGTACCTGGTTCCACAGGCAATTTGAAGGCAGCGCGTTTCGACAAGTAGTCGGCGACGCCGTTCTCCACTTGGGGAACATGCTCTGCTTGTATACCGTCAAAACGCTCTTCCAGCTTCCTCACTTCATCTACGTAGGCCTCCATCAATGGGCTTTGATAATCTTTGTTAACTTGCTTGACGACAAGCTGTGAATCACCCCTGACGATGATCTTCTTGATTCCAAGGTCTGCCGCGATCCTGAGACCGGCAAGCAACCCCTCGTATTCAGAAGTGTTGTTTGTTGACATCTCCCTAGGAAAGTGCATCTATACTACATACTTGAGGTGCTCTCCGGTGGGTGCGACGAGCGGCACACTAGCACCGGCGCCTTGCAGCGAGAAAGCCCCGTCAAAGTACATAATCCAGTCGCGACTTGTTTCCTTGCCGGGGAGAGCGGTCTCCTGAATCTCTTCGTCGGGCGTTGAGGTCCATTCCGCAATGAACTCCGCCAAGACTCTACTCTAAATTGTTGAAGTGCTTTCAAACTTCAAACCAAAGCTCGACAGTTCCAAAGCCCATTCCACAATCCTCCCGGTTGCGTCTGGGTTATGCAATATCCTTTGCAACGGGAAGCGGGTGACGACGGTGATTTCGTGTGCTTGAAGTAATGACGCAGCTTCCTCGAGGCCATAAGGAGGCCGAAGAGCAATTTCTGCACACCGGAGTACCTTGACCTAGCCCCCTGCAAGAGGGAGCTGACAAAGTAAACCGGGTGCTGCATCATCTTCCTCTTCTACACTATTTTCATTTGGTTGTGTCGCTTCTGCTTCGCCAGCGTCAGACTTTGCCGGGGGCCTTGCCTTACCGGCACCAGGCCCTGCTGGGGGGAGCTCTGGTTTGCCATCCGCTAGCCCTGCCGTTGCCACTGTCTCTTCGTTAACCTCCCACTGTGCCACTAGCGTGGCGCTGACCACTTGGTTCGTCGCCGCTAGATATAGCAGCAACGGTTCTTGTGGTTTATGCGCAACCAGTATTGGCATAGAGGAGAGGTACTTCTTCAAATCCTGCAGGGCTGCCTCGGCCTGTGGGGTCCATTCCATTGGGCCCGCCTTTTTCAAGATTTTGAAAAAGGGAAGGGCACGTTTAGCAAACTTGGAGATGAATCTGCTCATGGCGGCAACACAGCCAGCGAGCCGACGTACATCCTTGATCCGCCTAGGTGTAGCGACCCGACTCGTTAAGAGTCGAAGTCTCTGTGCTTATCGTGCTAGTCCCTGGATCGACTTGCTAGCACACACAGTACTCGATGACATAACAGAAATAACACACATCTCTTTATTACATCGATAGTCCAGGAGCCATACATTTATTACAAAATAGGGCATAGAGCCAATAAACAAATACTGCGGAAGAAAAGTAGTAAATGAGTCCAACTCCACGAGCAAGGTTGAGTGTAGAACATCGACCTATCGCACCTTAATCCTCGTCGGATATATCTACAACGTGATAAGTTGCAGCCATATAGGTCAGTACATTGAATGTACTGGCAAGTCACATCATAAGTGTAAAGAACCTACTTGTACATGCAATTTGGCTAGTGGAAAGCTCTAAGTTTAGTTTTTTGCATAAAGCTAGTTTTTCCCTATTAGGAAAGATGTTATTCTACTACTACACATTTGCATAGGATGAGTTGGCAAACCCAACTCCATCTGTTCCCAAGTTTCATTTAAAACCCAACTGTTTAATTAAAGGTGAGGAGATCTCCCGGCATTTCCACTACTAGATGCTCAACTTGTCCGTAATCGGGGACACGGCTAATCGATTAGGTTTTAACACTCTGCAGAGGTTGCGCACTTTTCCCCACAAGACTCGACCACCTCCATGATCGGAAGATCGAGACATAGTCTTTCGAAAATGTTCCCCCTTAACCCACGGATAGGCCCATACACCTACATCATTCTACATCTGCTAGCCCATCCCGGAAGGGGTCACACTAACTACTCAACTAAGCCAGAGCCCATATTGGCTTGTGGCTGCACACGTAAGCTTCTAGACATGAGAATACGATTGATCTCTTTGAGCCTGAGCGGACGGTCCACTAGTGGTGCACCAGCATGGATTTCCCATGCGTGCCCCACTGTACTTCGCCACCATTCCAACAAGTTTCCGCCCGGTTAGTTCATTAATTATCTTAGGTCCTATTTACTACATTGTCACTCATATTTTACAATGATCACTCCCCAATCCACGTCTACTTAGCGAAGCAACATAATGTAAAACGATGGCGACAATGTGGTAAGGTTCAGACCTACCTTAATCAACTACTGGGTGTAAGCATAGCCATATGGCATTAATTCCTACCATGCAGTCCTACCGCAAAGAACTAAGTGCATAATAAAAACATAGGTAATGAAACATGATCAAGATGCAACTTGCCTTGGTACTGCTGGTTGAATTCTAAAGACTGATAGTATTCTGCTTTCCACTCCGCGCAATCTATCGCAAAGAAGATAAACAAACATAAGCAAACATTTCAGAGAACCAAGAAGAACATGCAAAGCAAAAAGTCTCGGAAAAACCAAATGAACAAACAACACACTTAACTAGCACAAAAATATTCTAAGTGCAAAACCACATGGGCCTATGGTTCAAGAAGTGATGTGAACTATAGTGCATACTATGCATACTAGTAAAAATATTATTGGACAGATTCTGGTGTGTGCAAATTATTGTGACAAAGGTCCAGGTGATTGGGTTTGGCTACGGTGACAAAGTGCAAAAAGAATCAACTTAATCGGAGCTTCGGTTTGGGAGATATGGCCATTTGAAGTTCGAATTCGAATCTGAATAAATTTAAATTTGAATCTGACAAAAGTTTACAAAAAGGATACCACTGGATAGATCTAAACATAACGAAGAATTTGCCGCTGTTTTCATCGAGTTTGGATCTACGGTTAAAAAGTTGTGGCTACTCGAAGTTCAGGGACTAATCTGCTAATTACAGGGACTAAACAGAGAAGAAAACTATCGCAACCAGGTCCCTGGCCACGTGGCAGATTCCTACTGGCCGAAAGGTGTTCGCCGCATAGCTTATACAGCGGACGGCCACAATCTAAACGGCGGCGGCGGCTAACTTAAACAAAAACCGATCGGTTTTAAATGAAAAACCCACGGTTAACCGCATACCGGTTTGACTAAAAAAACAACTAACCTAATCTAATCTAGGCCGTCGGTGACCGATCTAACGGGCGAAGGTGGAGCGGTGGCTCACAGTGGGCTGGCGACTTCGGTGACGAGCAGAGGACGGCGGCGCGGCGTCGGGCAGTGGCGGGGCAGCGGCTACGGCGGTCCTCGGCGTTGGGGAAGAAGACGGGGAGGTGTGGCGCGTCGAGGGCGTCGCGAAGGTGGTGTCGGCGTTCGTCGGCGGCGTCGGGACGGTGCGAGGCGAAGACGGGAGGGCTCGGTGCTCCGGCGACTCCGGCGTCGATGGTGCGGCGGCTCCGACGGGACCTAGGGGCAAAAAACGTGTCAAACAGATGCGCGTTATCGCGGTGATCCAATTGACAAAGGAAGGAGAGCTAGGGGGTGCCACAGACGACGAAATGGACGACAGAGTGGTGCGGCTCCGGGGAGATGCGAACGGCGACAGCAAGCGGTAGGGGCGGCGTGGGAAGAAGCGGGACGGCGAGGATGTAAGAGGGGGACGTGGCCTTTATATAGGCGCGGCTAGGAGCTCTACGGAGCTGCGGATAAGCCTCATCCGCGAGGGAGCCGAGCGGCGGTTGCGGGAGCGCGGCGAGGATGCTTATCCCACGCGGTGCGGGAGGTTGGGGACGGCCTGACGGGCGGGGCTCGCCTGGCAGCGGCAGTGAGAGGAGGCGAGCGAGGGCGGGCGTGGGCGGTTGACCGGTGCGGGAGGCTTCGGGCGCGCGGGCGGCCTTGGGCCGAAAATGGCCGGTGGGCTGGCTGGCCTGGCGCGGCTGGCTGAGCGCGTGCGTCCCTGGGCCGAACTGGTTTCGGTCCAGGCGGGTGAGTGCGTGCGTGTTTTTTTAAACCAAACACTAAAGTGGCCCTAAATAATTCAAATGAATTAATAAAAACACCACAATAATTTCTAAAATAACTATACAATATTTAGAGCCAAATGAACATTAACTTAAGCACATAACATTTTGAACATATTTTCCTAATGCAATTAATGCACTTTTTGCAAATAAAATAAATACCAATAAACTCCAAAACTTCAAATAATATTCAAAATAAAATTTCCCACTCTTTTATAAATTTGAGGAAGTCATCTTATCCCCTCTCATTTGTTTTTCTCGAGTTGAAAAATATTATTTGAATATTTCAAAAACTCCAAAATGCAAAGAAATATGATATGCATTGAATGATTCTATTAACATCCAAATTTAATAAAAATTGGGATGTTACAAACCTACCCCTCTTAAGATGAATCTCGTCCTCGAGATTCAGGTTGGCCAGCAAAAAGGTGTCAATGGTCCTATCTAAGATCTTCCTCTCGTTCCCAAGTAGCTTCCTCCTCGGTGTGGTGACTCCACTGAACCTTGCAGAACTTGATGATCTTGGTACGAGTGATTCTCTCTGCAGTCTCAAGAATCTTAATAGGTTTCTCCTCATAAGTCAGATCATTCTCCAACTGAATTGCCTCCAGTGGCACTGTACCTCTCAAAGGAATGTCCGCCATCTCTGCATGACACTTCTTCAGCTGGGAAACATGAAACACATCATGAACTCCCGACAAAGCCTCTGGTAATTCCAGCTGGTATGCAACCTCTCCTCTACGTTCCAGAACTCTGTATGGTCCCACAAACCGTGGTGCTAACTTTCCTTTGACTCCAAATCTCTTAATACCTCGAAGTGGAGACACTCGAAGATATGCTCTATCTCCCACTTCATAGATCACTTCCTTGCGTTTAGCATCGGCATAACTTTTCTGCCTTGACTGAGCTATCTTAAGTCTGTCACGAATCAACTTGACCTTCTCCTCAGAATCCCTAATCAAATCAGGTCCAAACAATTTGCGATCTCCAACTCCATCCCACATCAAAGGTGTCCTGCATTTCCTGCCATACAATGCCTCGAAAGGGGCCATCTGCAAACTGGCTTGGTAGCTGTTGTTGTATGAGAACTCTGCGTAGGGTAAGTTATCATCCCAACTAGACCCATAGTCTAGCGCACAAGCTCTCAGCATGTCCTCTAGAATCTGATTGACTCTCTCTGTCTGCCCATCAGTCTGTGGATGGAAGGTTGTACTGAACTCTAGCCTGGTACCCAAAGTTTCATGCAACTGATTCCAAAACTTTGAGGTAAACTGTGTTCCTCTATCTGATACGATGCTCCTCGGAACTCCATGCAGACATACGATCCTGGTCATATATATCTTTGCCAGCTTAGCACTTGTATAGGTGGTCTTCACTGGAATGAAGTGAGCAACCTTGGTCAAATGATCCACTATCACCCAAATGGAATCATAACCTGAACGGGTCCTGGGTAACCCCGTGATAAAGTCCATACCAAGTTTATCCCATTTCCAATCAGGTATCGGCAACGGCTGAAGTAAACCTGCTGGTTTCTGATGCTCCGCCTTTACTCTCTGACATACATAACATATTGCCACATACTCGGACCTCTCTCTCTTCATACCGGCCCACCAAAAACTTTCCTTCAAGTCCAAGTACATCTTGGTGTTGCCTGGGTGTATCGAATATGGTGAGTCATGAGCCTCCTAAAGAATCAACTTCCTGACCTCCGGGTCATTGGGTACGCAAATCCGTTGCTCAAACCATATGGTTCCATTTTCATCCTCACGGAATCCTTCGGCTTTCCCTTTGCTCATCATTTCCTTTATCTCAGCAATACCTTGGTCCAACTTCTGGGCCTCTCTGATTCTTCCCAACAAGGTGGACTGTACCTCGAGTGCGGCAACATAACCTCTTGGAACTATTTCCAACTGAAGGTCTCTAAGCTCATCACATAACTCCTGAGGTAAACCTCCTGCTGTAAGGGTATTAACATAACTCTTACGGCTCAAAGCATCCGCCACAACATTGGCTTTTCCTGGATGATAATGCAAACTCACGTCATAATCCTTTATAAGTTCCAACCATCTCCTTTGCCTGAGATTCAACTCCTTCTGCGTGAAAATGTACTTCAAACTCTTGTGATCCGTGTAAACATCACAACAATTCCCAATAAGATAGTGTCTCCATGTCTTGAGCGCATGCACTACGGCTGCCAACTCCAAATCATGCGTGGCATAGTTCAACTCATGAGGTCGAAGCTGTCGTGAAGCATAAGCTACAACATTTCCCTCTTGCATAAGAACACCTCCAAGTCCCAGACGTGAAGCATCACAATACACCTGAAAGTCCTTGTGCACGTCAGGCAGGATTAGCACTGGGGCTGTGACCAACGCTTCTTCAACTCTTGAAAGCTGGCTTCACACTCTTCAGTCCAAATGAACTTGGTGTCCTTCTTCAACAACGCTGTCATGGGCCTTGCAATCTTGGAGAAATTTTCAGTAAATCTCCAGTAATATCCAGCAAGTCCAAGGATCCTATGAATCTCACCAACTGTGGTGGGTGCATTCCATTCTGTGACTGACTCTACCTTGGTAGGGTCCACTGCAATCCCTTCACCTGACACTACATGTCCAAGGAATCCGACTTCCTTAAGCCAAAACTCACACTTGCTGAACTTGGCATAAAGTTGATGTTCTCTGAGCTTCTCCAAAACTAAGCGCAGATGTTCAGCGTGTTCCTCCTCATTCTTGGAGAAAACCAATATGTCATCAATGAATACCACAACGAACTTATCCAAGAACTCCATGAACACCTTGTTCATCATGCTCATAAAATAAGCAGGGGCATTAGTCAAACCAAAGGACATGACTGTATACTCATAAAGCCCATACCTTGTGGTAAAAGCGGTCTTAGATATATCCTTCTCACGGATCTTCAATTGGTGATAACCCGATCGAAGATCGATCTTGGAGAAAACACTAGCTCCTTCTAGCTGGTCAAACAAGTCATTGATCATCGGTGGGGGATACTTGTTCTTGATGGTCACCTCGTTCAAAGAGCGGTAATCCACACACATCCTCAAGGTTCCATCCTTCTTCTCCACTAAGAGTACTGGGGCTCCCCAAGGTGATGAACTCGGGCGAATATACCCTTTCTCTAGCAACTCCTTAATCTGTTTCTTGACTTCCTCCAAATCATTTGCGGGCATCCGATATGGCCTCTTGGAGATAGGTCATGTACCTGGCAGCAACTCAATCAAAAACTCAATCTCCCGATCTGGCGGGATACCCGGTAACTCCTCCGGAAATACATCGGGATAATCCTTCACCACTGGTACTTCTTCCTGGACAACTCCCGTAAGAGAGTTCACCTAAGTCCTCTTAGGCTTAAGCCTAGATACATACTTGATTCTCTTCTTCTCTGGGGTGGTGAGAAAAATCGATCTACTAGCAGAATCAATGTTCCCCTCATACTTGGACATCCAATCCATCCCTAGGATTACATCCAACCCTTGCGACTCTAGTATGATCATGTCTGTGGGAAAAACATGCCCCCCTATGTTCAAAGGCAACTGGAAACATCCCTGACTAGCCATAGACTCGGCTCCTGGGGAACTCACTAGAATGGGTGACTTAAGAGCTATGGTAGGCAACTTATGTTTATCCACGAATCCCCTTGATATGAATGAATGCGATGCACCAGTGTCAAAAAGAATGAGTGCTGGAAATGAATTAACCAAGAACTTACCAATCACTGCGTCAGGCTGCTCATAGACCTCCTCCACATTGACATGATTCACATGCCCCTTAGTGAAAGGATTAGGCTTCTTGCCTCCAGAATTCCCATTTCCATTCCCATTCTGCTGCTCGGAACACTCATTAGAGTACTGCCCTGTCTTCTTGCATTTGAAGCAAGTGATGTGACTCAGATCTTTCTTCATTGGTGTAGAAGAGTTGAAATGCTGCTGGTTGCCATTCCCTCCATTGCCATTGCCATTGCCATTTCCATGCTTGTGACCATGGTGGTTATGTCCATTTCCTCCATGCTGAATGTGGCCTCCATGGTTATGATGATTCCCTCCAAACTTGCTAGTGCCTGATCCAGAACTTCCTGAGTACGGGTTGTGCGGGGTTTCTGTTGAACTCCAGAGTTATACTTCCCGTGACCGTACTTCCTCTTACGATTCTCCATCTGCTGGTGCTTGCCTTCGAGAATGGTAGCCTTATCAACCAGCTCCTGATAGTTCGCAAAGGTCGCCACAGTCAACTGAACTCCCAACTCATTGTTCAGTCCCTCCAGAAACTTCTCGTGCTTGGCTGCATCAGTGGCCACGTCCTCTGGGGCATAACGGGCCAACTTACTGAACTCATCAACATACTGGGATACCGTGCGTCCTCCCTGGCAAGCTGCGGAACTCCTTCTTGTTTAGACTCATGGCTCCAGTTGAGACATGAGCAGTGCGGAACGCCTGCTGGAACTGAGTCCAAGTCACACTCTCCAAGGGGTATGTGGTGGTGTAGTTCTCCCACCAAGCAGCGGCCGGGCCATCCAGCTGATGGGCGGCCAACTTCACCTTCTCAGCATCATTGCATCCTGCCGTGGCCAGCTCCCTTCCTATCTTGCGGAGCCAGTCATCCGCGACAATCGGCTCTGTGCTGCTGGAGAACACGGGTGGGTTCAGCCTCAGAAAACGGGTAAGACTGTCAACTGAGGGTGGTGGCGGTGGGTTGTTGTTGTTGTTGTTCTGGTTCTGGTTCTGAATGAGCATCTGCATAAGAGCATTCTGCTGCTGGATCAATTGCGTGAGCTCCGGCGGAAAGTTGAATCCGGGGTCACGTCTTGGAGGCATCTAATGGGTTTAGAGTGGATGAGGAGTTAGAATAGAATAAGGCCTAGTGAGTAAAATCACACTACCCATATGCACATGATAGCAATAAAATTTCAAATCACTCCAATTCAATTTCAAACAAAGAGGTTCACACAAATAATCAAACCTAAGGTAAGCCATGTCACAAGATTTGACAAGGTCTTACAAATGAAGTAAAACTAATCGGATAACGAAATCGAATTTCTAACTCTCATGGTGGTATAAAATCTAACTCTCAACGGATGAAGACCAGTCAACCATGTTGACATCAGGTGTCCTTGCATCACTGTCTGTGTAGTCATCTCCAAGCTCAACATCCTGGTCCTTGTCCTGGCTGACGAAATCTCCATAAGAGTGATCCTCCTAGATGTTTTCTCCCTCATCCAGCTTCTCCTCGGCCTCCTCAAGCTCAAACTTCAGGTCGTGGATCTTCTCCTGCAGTGCGTCCAGCTCTCCCTCATGCTCGATGCGAGCGTCCTGGAGTTCCTCCTCGAGATCGGCCTTGCGAGTCATGAGGTTCTTGATGACGATCATGTTGTCAGACAGCTCCAGCTCCATCATACGAATGTGATCCTCCATGTCCTAGATATGGGATGCTATCGTCTCATCCTCCAGGGTACGCACCACATCTCCATTTGTGTCGCAGCATCTGTACGTCACGAAGGAGGTCTTCTTGAGGTCCTTGTCATACTCCTCCCGAATGCGTCCGAGAGCAATGTGAGCAGCGATGCCCCTGCCCAAGCCCCATGTTGTAGTATCCACATGGAAATCAATGGGCTTGGTGCGGTTTCCAAGGATGCGTCCGGGGATATGGGCATCAATCCTCCAACGCGTCTCCTCGGGCAAGGAGGGAGTGAAATTCCAGTGAATGTGGGAAGCCCCATCTTCAGGTGCTTCACGATCTTCATCAGCTGCCGTCCAAAGGGCATGGTCTCATCGGACTGCTCGAACTCGACAATGGCGGATGACATCTACATTTTGAAAGAGGGAAGAAATTAGTAATGAAGCAGAGAAGGTACGAGACCAAAGGATATATAGGGAAAGTGAAAATATAGCTTTTTATCCTATGGCTTTTCCATTTTCTAGGGGTTGCGTCCTACAGTCAACGTGTGCTCTGATACCATCTTGTAGCGACCCAACTCGTTAAGAGTCGAAGTCTCTGCGCTTATCGTGCTAGTCCCTGGATCGACTTGCTAGCACACACAGTACTCGATGAAATAACAGAAATAACACACATCTCTTTATTACATCGATAGTCCAGGAGCCATACATTTATTACAAAATAGGGCATAGAGCCAATAAACAAATACTGCGGAAGCAAAGTAGTAAATGAGTCCAACTCCACGAGCAAGGTTGAGTGTAGAACATCGACCTATCGCACCTTAATCCTTGTCGGATATATCTGCAACATGATAAGTTGCAGCCATATAGGTCAGTACATTGAATGTACTGGCAAGTCACATCATAAGTGTAAAGAACCTACTTGTACATGCAATTTGGCTAGTGGAAAGCTCTAAGTTTAGTTTTTTGCATAAATCTAGTTTTCCCTATTAGGAAAGATGCTATTCTACTACTACACATTTGCATAGGATGAGTTGGCAAACCCAACTCCATCCGTTCCCAAGTTTCATTTAAAACCCAACTGTTTAATTAAAGGTGAGGAGATCTCCCGGCATTTCCACTACTAGATGCTCAACTTGTCCGTAACCGGGGACATGGCTAATCGATTAGGTTTTAACACTCTGCAGAGGTTGCACACTTTTCCCCACAAGACTCGACCACCTCCATGATCGAAAGATCGAGACATAGTCTTTCGAAAATGTTCCCCCTTAACCCACAGATAGGCCGATACACCTACATCATTCTACATCTGCTAGCCCATCCCGGAAGGGGTCACACTAACTACTCAACTAAGCCAGATCCCATATTGGCTTGTGGCTGCACACGTAAGCTTCTAGACATGAGAATACGATTGATCTCTTTGAGCCTGAGCGGACGGTCCACTAGTGGTGCACCACCATGTATTTCCCATGCGTGCCCCACTGTACTTCACCACCATTCCAACAAGTTTCCGCTCAGGTAGTTCATTAATTATCTTAGGTCCTATTTACTACATTGTCACTCATATTTTACAATGATCACTCCCCAATCCACGTCTACTTAGGGAAGCAACATAATGTAAAACGATGGCGACGATGTGGTAAGGTTCAGACCTACCTTAATGAACTACTGGGTGTAAGCATAGTCATATGGCATTAATTCTTACCATGCAGTCCTACCGCAAAGAACTAAGTGCATAACAAAAACATAGGTAATGAAACATGATCAAGATGCAACTTGCCTTGGTACTGCTGGTTGAATTCTAAAGACTGATAATATTCTGCCTCGCACTCCGCACAGTCTATCGCAAAGAAGATAAACAAACATAAGGAAACATTTCAGAGAACCAAGAAGAACATGCAAAGCAAAAAGTCTCGGAAAAACCAAATGAACAAACAACACACTTAACTAGCACAAAAATATTCTAAGTGCAAAACCACATGGGCCTATGGTTCTAGAAGTGATGTGAACTATAGTGCATACTATGCATACTAGTAAAAATATTAATGGACAGATTCTGGTGTGTGAAAATTATTGTGACAAAGGTCCAGGTGATTGGGTTTGGCTACGGTGACAAAGTGCAAAAAGAATCAACTTAATCGGAGCTTCGGTTTGGGAGATATGGCCATTTGAAGTTCGAATTCGAATCTGAATAAATTTAAATTTGAATCTGACAAAAGTTTACAAAAAGGATACCACTGGATAGATCTAAACATAACGAAGAATTTGCCGCTGTTTTCATCGAGTTTGGATCTACGGTTAAAAAGTTGTGGCTACTCGAAGTTCAGGGACTAATCTGCTAATTACAGGGACTAAACAGAGAAGAAAACTATCGCAACCAGGTCCCTGGCCACGTGGCAGATTCCTACTGGCCGAAAGGTGTTCGCCGTGTAGCTTATACAGCGGACGGCCACAATCTAAGAAAAACGGCGGCGGCGGCTAACTTAAACAAAAACCGATCGGTTTTAAATTAAAAACCCGCGGTTAACCGCGTACCGGTTTGACTAAAAAAACAACTAACCTAATCTAATCTAGGTCGTCGGTGACCGATCTAACGGGCGAAGGTGGGGCGGTGGCTCACAGTGGGCTGGCGACGTCGGCAACGAGCAGAGGACGGTGTCGCGGCGTCGGGCGGTGGCGGGGCAGCGGCTACGGCGGTCCTTGGCATCGGGGAAGAAGACGGGGAGGTGCGGCGCATCGAGGGCGTCGCGAAGGTGGTGTCGGCGTTCGGCGGCGGCGTCGAGACGGGGCGAGGCGAAGACGGCGGGGCTCGGTGCTCCGGCGACTCCGGCGTCGACGGTGCGGCGGCTCCGACGGGACCTAGGGGCAAAAAACGTGTCAAACAGATGCGCGTTATCGCGGTGATCCAGTTGACAAAGGAAGGAGAGCTAGGGGGTGCCACATACGACGAAATGGACGACAGAGTGGCGTGGCTCCGGCGAGATGCGAACGGCGACAGCAAGCGGTAGGGTTGGCGTGGGAAGAAGCGGGACGGCGAGGATGGAAGAGGGGGCCGTGGCCTTTATATAGGCGCGGCTAGGAGCTCTACGGAGCTGCGGATAAGCCTCATCCGCGAGCGAGCCGAGCGGCGGTTGCGGGAGCGCGGCGAGGATGCTTATCCCGCGCGGTGCGGGAGGTTGGGGACGGCCTGACAGGCAGGGCCCGCCTGGCAGCGGCAGCGAGAGGAGGCGAGCGAGGGTCGGCGCGGGCGGTTGACCGGTGCGGGAGGCTTCGGGCGTGCGGGCGGCCTTGGGCCGAAAATGGCTGGTGAGCTGGCTGGCCTGGCGCGGCTGGCTGAGCGCGTGCGTCCCTGGGCCGAACTGGTTTCGGTCCAGGCGTTTGAGTGCGTGCGTGTTTTTTTAAATCGAACACTAAAGTGTCCCTAAATAATTCAAATGAATTAATAAAAACACCACAATAATTTCTAAAATAACTATACAGTATTTAGAGCCTAATGAACATTAACTTAAGCACATAACATTTTGAACATATTTTCCTAATGCAATTAATGCACTTTTTGCAAATAAAATAAATACCAATAAACTCCAAAACTTCAAATAATATTCAAAATAAAATTTCCCACTCTTTTATAAATTTGAGGAAGTCATCTTATCCCCTCTCATTTGTTTTTCTCGAGTGGAAAAATATTATTTGAATATTTCAAAAACTCCAAAATGCAAAGAAATATGATATGCATTGAATGATTCTATTAACATCCAAATTTAATAAAAATTGGGATGTTACACTAGGTGCCTCAATCTGCTCAATGGCCTTGATCTTGTCTGGATTTGCCTTGATCCCACGCTGTGACACAAAGAACACGAGAAGTTTGCCAGACGGAACGCTGAAGACACACTTCTCAGGGTTCAGCTTGAGGTTGATCTTGCGCAAATTTGCAAATGTCTGTTCTAAATCTTGTACGAGTGTTGGCCTGTCCTTGGTTTTGATCACTATGTCATCCATATAAGCTTCCATATTTCTATGTAGCTGGGGCTCAAAACCAATTTGGACTGCTCTTGCAAACGTTGAGCCAGCACTCTTCAACCGGAAAGGCATTCGTAAAAATACGTACCACATGGGGTGATGAATGTTGTCTTCTCCTCATCTTCTCTCGTCATGAAGATCTGGTGGTATCCTGAGTAGGCGTCAAGGAACGATAACAAGTCGCACCCGGCCGTGGAGTCAACAATCTGGTCAATGCGCGGCAACGGGAAAGGGTCCTTCGGACAAGCCTTATTGACATCTGTGTAATCAATACACATCCTCCACTTCCCATTTGCCTTGTGCACCACCACCGGATTGGCCAACCACGTCGGATGAAGTACTCCCCTCACCAAGCCTGCCGCTTTTAACTTCCTGATCTCCTCCGTGATGAACTCCTGCCGTTCCAAAGCTTGCTTCCTGACCTTCTGCTTGACGGGTCGTGCATGAGGTCAGACAGCAAGATGGTGCTCAATCATCTCCCTGGGAACGCCGGGGATGTCGGATGCTTGCCATGCAAATACATCGACATTCGCCCGCAGGAAGGTGACGAGCGCGCCTTCCTATTTGCTGTCAAGGGAGGAGCTTATGGTGAAAGCCCCTCCCGTGCCATCCTCCTTGACGGACACCTTCTTGGTCTCTGGTGGTGCAGCTCTGGATTTCTTGCTCTTGCCGGTGGAGCTCTCTGGCACGTCCTCGATGGGAGCACAACACTCCGAAGAGGTGCGCTTGCCGGAGTGGGTGCGAGAGGTCTTGCCGGTCTTCTTCCCTCTCGGGACTTCGGCGGCAGTCGCTGCAACTGCCTCCCGGTAGAGTTGGTCAGCATAGATCAGCGCATCCTTCTTGTCGGAGGGGACGGTGCTGATGGTCATCGGCCCAGGCATCTTCAATGTGTTGTAGGCGTAATGTGAGGCCGCCATGAACTTGGCTAGTGCTGGGCGGCCGAGGATCCCGTTGTAGGGCAAGGGGATCTCGGCTACATCGAAAACAATCCTCTCTGTCATGTAGTTCAACTCGCCTCCAAACGTCACGGGCAGCGTGACCTTACCCTTAGGCTGACTCCTTCCTGGGTTGACCCCTTGAAATGTGCCCGTCTCTTCGAGGTCTCCATCAGGAATCTGCAGCCTTTTGATCACAACAGGTGAGATCAAGTTCAGACCGGCCCCGCCGTCAACTAGAATTTTTGTCACCTTGAGGTTGCGTATTGTTGGCGAAACCAACAATGGCAAACACCCGACCGCAGTTGTGCGATCAGGGTGGTCCTCGGTGTCAAAAATGATAGGCGTGCTGGACCACTTCAGTGGCTCTTGATCATCGAATGATGGTTCCGCTGCTGTGATCTCACGCGCCCACTTCTTGAGCTGGCGGTGAAAGGTGTGCAGCGAGGCGCCACTGTCGACGCACATGGCCTCCGTAGCTTTTTGGAACTCATGCTCGCTGGACTCGTCGTCCTCTTCATTACCGTCGTCTTCTTGCTTCTTGTCACGGCTCCGGGCGGGCCTCTCTTGCTGGTTATCATTGCCGCGACGACCTCCTTGGCCGCCACGCTTCTTGCCGGATCCTTCGGCACCATCCTGACCCTTCTCCTTGTCCCGCCTCTCATACTCAGCTTTTTGCTTCTCAGCAAGCAGCTCAACTTGTCGGCAATTCTGGAGGTCGTGGCCCTTGGTGCGGTGGATCTTGCAGTACTGCTTGTCGGAGCCTCCTGGCTTGTCGGCAGCCGCCAAAGCCCGGCAAGCGGTGCACCCGGCAATTTCCTTGTCGGGGTCGTCTGCCTTGGCCTTTTTGGCAGCGCCGGTGTCCTCGGATCCCTTGACGGCAAGCACGGTCTTGCCCTTGCGCTTCCTGTTGCGGCGCCGGCCCTTCTTCGTCGGGCAGCTGTTTCTTCGTCTGTGGAGTCAGTTTCCGCACCGGCTTCCTCGCCGGGGTACTTCCTCCCCTCTTCAGCTCGAGCGCACCTATCGGCCAGAACATAAAGTTCGGCCACATCTTTGACCTTGTTCATCGCCAGCTCTTCACGCATCTTGCGGTTGCACACATTCTGATGGAATGCGCTGATCACGGCGGCGGGATGAACATCTGGGATGTTGTACTGCACCCGGTTGAACCTCTGTATGTACTTGTGCAGGTTTTCACCTTCCTTCTGGGGGATGATATGCAAATCGCTTGCCTGGCCATGAGCTTGGTGGCCTCCAATGAAGGTGCTAACGAACTCATGACACAAACCCGACAAGAAGAAATGGAATCCGCCGGCAAGTGCATCAACCATGACATGACATTGGGTTTAAGTGCCAACGGGAAGTAATTGGCAAGCACCTTGTCATCGCGAGCTCCAGCAGCTTGCATCGCGATGGTGTAGATGCTGAGGAACTCCGATGGGTGGGTCTTGCCGTTGTACTTCTCACCAACATCAGGCTTGAACATGCGGTGGGAGGGCCACTGGAAATGCCGCAACTCACGGGTAAAGGCTGGGCAACCCACCTCGTAGGGTAGGCCGCCAGAGCCTCCTGGTGCTGGGTGGTCCATAGTGGGCCCCGCCCGCCTATCTGACTGGTGGCATGCTTCGCGCCGGCGCTCGATGGTGGTTCGAGCGTCTTCATGGGCTCGCTCCCGAAGAACTTGGCGCTGATCGCGGTGGGTCCGTGGGTCGGACGATGCTATGGAAATGTTATCACAATCGTCATCACGATGGACTGACACTCGCGGTGGCTGGCATGGGGGAGGAGAGTGCACCGTGCCCGTAGCACCTCCGGTCCTTCCACCACTGGCATGCAGTGGCTCGACGGAGCGCCAGCCTGAGGGCCTCGCTGGTCCCGGCTCATCTTTGTTGGCAATGCCGACGAGGCTTCGGATGGTGGCTCTCCACTCGTCGAGCTTTTCCGCAGCAGGAGGAAAGTCCAGGAGCAACTGCACGCGCGCCAAAGCTTCTGCTGGCGTGGGTGGCGGCGAAAGCTGCGTGGACCGTGACGCGCTCCGACTTCTAACCACGTTAGATGGAGCTCTATCACGGCCTTGCGGCTGCGTGCCATTTTTGCCAGCGCCTCGGCGTGCATGCTGGCCTTCTACGTCCCGCGAATGAGGCACATGACTCTTCCCACGGCGGCGCCCGGGGTCACCAGCGTGGTGACGCTGCTCGTCGCACACAACCTGGGAAGTGTGCGTCGTGGGCACCGGCGTAGCGCGTCTTGGAAGTCGCCGCGCCGCCCATGGGTGGCACGACGCCGCCCTTGGAGGGCCCCGCGCCACCTGCGGGGGGCCCGGCTCCGTCTTTGGATTTGGCAGCATGTGGCCCGTCGTCTCGCGCATGAACGACGCCGCTCGCCAGGCTTTGACTGCCAGAGCGATGTGGGTGTTCGCGGGCTGCGCTTCGGCTTCCGTCCGCGACCGCCCCACCACTCGCCCGCACTAGTACTGGCCGCTCGGCTCCCGATGAACCGATTGCCGTGATTGTCTTCTTCTTGGGATCCATGGCGATGAAGAACTGCTAAACTAACTGCTAGACCGGATTTTCGCAACTGCGCTCCCCTACCTGGCGCGCCAAAGATGTCGGTGGAAATGACACCTATGGAATCACTGGGATCACTTCTACGGTTGGCGGGCACGGGGTTGTGCAAAGAGCGGGTCTGGTAGTCAGCACAAAGATCGTTTACCCAGGTTCGGGCCGCAAGGATGCGTAATACCCTAGTCCTGCTTTGGTGTATATTTGAGTGTTCTTGAGCTCTCGAACTAGCTGTGGTGCGTGCATACTCCAAAAGATCCGAATCCTTCTCCAGTACGCCTCGGGCCTCCTTTTATAGACAAAAGGGGTCGCCACAGTGGCACACAGGAGGTGGAAAGGTATACAGTGTACAAGCTTATCCCTTGTCATTACGGGACAAGGCGCATTAAATGCTCCTTAGGTGTCCCGTTGCTTTATTGGGGACGGCAACGAGGCCCGTCCCGTCCGTCACCGCTCCGCCTCGCTCTGACACGCGTCTAGGCCATCGAGGCAGGCAGCACCACGTAGGCTGGCTGGCTGCTGAGATGGCGTGGTGGAAGGGTCTTCATGAAGATCTGCATGCCACCATGTAGGTGCTTGCTGAGTTGGCCTGGAGGCCGCACGTTGCCACGCAGGTGCCTGCCCAGCTGGTTGGGCTGGCAGCTCTATGGGAACGGCGGTGGAGTCTTGGCAGACGTGGGTCTGGCTGCGGCCCTGCAGGTGTCCTCGGCAAGGGTCTTGCTGGGGCCTCAGCAAGGGTCTTGCCGGGGCCCCGGCAAGGGTCTTGCCGGGGCATCGCGGTTGTCCCCGGCAAGGATCTTGCCGGGGGTCTCGTGGATTTCCTCGGCAAGGATCTTGCCGAGGATCGTCGTCTTCTGGTCCTCATCTGATCTTGTGTGCTTCTGGTCTTCACAAAGATCTGCATGCCACCACAAAAGTGCCTCCCGAGCCTTGGTTCCAATGTGGTCGATGGTGTTGGAACCCTTGGGCTCAAGGGTGGCGCGCTCTGCTGGCGTTGGGCAAATTGCCCCAGCAAGTGTCTCGCTGGGGGAGTCCACCTCGCCCTCTTGCTCTTTGTGTCTCTGGTCTTGGCGTTGCTTTGCCCGTCTTGTGCCTTTGGCTTCCCTCCTCTGCCCTGCAAAGTGTGGCCGCAGGTGCAGCTCTGACTGCCCGTGCACAAGTAGAGGGGTAAAAAGGGGAGCCCCTAATTTTGGACACCGACAAAATTCTCTAATGAAATTCAATGATAATGACAATCCTCACAATATGTACCCTAGCCAATGCCTTTATGAGTTTGAGAATTACATTAGAAGGCAAGATCACTTCAATGCAAATGTTATGAAACAACTTAAATACAATTCTGATATGATTGCTCGCTTGAGTGACTTGTTGTTTAGAACCTCAAATGATGTTAGAGGTGTGGGGAAGCATGCTTCTATGGTTCAAACCCAGTTAGAACAAGTTGCTAAATCTCAAAGAGAGTGGCTTGATGAAATGAATAATAATATGAATGATCATGCTGTTAGAGTAATCACTAGAGGAGGTAGGATGACTCAGGAACCACTTTATCCTGAGGGACACCCAAAAAGAATTAAACAAGACTCTCAAAGAGTTAACACTGATGCACGTAGTTCTTCTAAAAAGAAAAAGAAGAAGAAAAATGATAGGACTTTGCATGCCTCTAATGAACCTGAAGTAGAAAAACCTCCTGATAATGAAGTTTCTATCTCTGATGCTGAGACTCAACTTGGTAGTGAACACTCGCCTTCTGATAATGAAAAAGATAATGATGAGGTTCATGAAGACACTCAAACAAATAATAAAGAACCAGACAATGATGTTGAGATAGAACCAGTAGTTGATCTTGATAACCCACAACCCAAGAATAAAACATATGATAAAAGAGACTTTGTTGCTAGAAAACATGGTAAGGAAAGAGAACCGTGGGTTCAAAAACCTATGCCCTTTCCAGCGAAGTCAACTAAAAAGAAAGATGATGAAGAATTTTAATGTTTTGCTGAAATGCTGAGGCCAGTCTTTTTGCATACTCACTTGACTGATATCCTGAAAATGCCTCCTTATGCAAAGTACATGACAGACATCATCACCAATAAGAGAAAAATATCAGAAGCTGAAATCTCCACCATGCTTGCTAATTATACTTTTAAAGATGGAGTACCTAAAAAACTTGGAGATCCGGGAATACCAACTATACCTTGCTCCATCAAAAGAAATTATGTGAAAACTGCTTTGTGTGATTTGCGAGCTGGTGTTAGTGTTATGCCTTTCTCTTTATACAAAAGACTTGATTTGTATAAACTCACACATACTGAAATATCTTTGCAAATGGCTGACAAATCAACGGCCATACCTATCGGTATCTATGAGGATGTGCCTGTTGTTGTTGCTAATGTTACTATTTTGACTGACTTTGTTATACTTGAGATGCCCGAGGACGACAACATGTCGATTATCCTTGGTATACCCTTCTTGAATGCTGCAGGGGTTGTTATTGATTGCAATAAAAGCAAGGTCACTTTTCATATCAATGGTAATGAACATACAGTGCACTTTCTGAAGAAACAATTCCAAGTGAATGGTATTAATGTTATTGAAAAATCTCCGACAATCACTATAGGAAGTTCTCAACTACCTCTACCTACTGTCAAAAAGAAATATGAAATGGTTATTGTTGGGGACATTCATATCCCCATTGAGGTAACTCAGTGATTTACGAAAGTTCTTCGATTTCATGCTAATCGAAAGTGGTTATTAATAAGACTTGATCAACCTCATTAATGGATCATTTTTTAGAGGTATGAATTTGATGAATTTAGTGAGCACTACCTTCTGTCCCTATCATTTGTTTTCTGTTTTTATTAGTTAAATAAAATGAAATGCCATGTTTTGTCTGTTTTCTGATTTTACCGTGCAATAAAAAATGACCTAAAATAAAAGTTCTTAGAATGCTCTCAAATTTTAATACGATTTTTTCTGAATATTTAAGTATTTTTGGTGCAAATAATATCAGAGGGAGGTGCACCAGGTGGGCACAACCCACCTGAGCGTGCCAGGACCCCCAGGCACGCCCTGGTGGGTTGTGGTCCCACGTGGGCCCCCTCACTTATCTCTTCATCCCACATCACCACCTACCTCCAGAAAAAAACCACCATTGCTCTCTCTCTCTCGTGTTCTTGCTCTCAAAAACCCACAGATTTCGATCTCTTTGCTCGAAGCTCCGTTTCCGAAACTGTTTTGGGGAATTGTTGCTTGGTATGTGACTCCTCCATTTGTCCAATTAGTTTTTGCTTTAGTAGAATATATTTTGAATAATTAGCTACTCTTGGTGCTGTTGTAGATGAGCTTGCATGTTGAATTCTTAGAGTTTTAAGTAGTTTGAATGCTTGCTATGGCCTCTATGCATCCCTATGAGTAGTTGCTACCAATCTTGTTAAGTTTTGTTGACAAACTTTTGTCACCCAAAAATGTTCAGAAAATTGTATGCGAATATGATGAACCCCTTTGTAAGGAGTTCTTTGAGGAGGAGATCATCGGGGGCATCTTCTTGTGACAGCTCCGTTCGTCGGTCTTATGTTGAACCAAGTGACAGTTCCATACGAGATGCCGCCACCAAAACATGCTTATATATGGCCATGCGACGATTATATGGTGAGTGTGGGCATTAAGGAGGAATTCGAGCAATATGTTCACAATGCCGATCTCGGTTACATTTCAGATAAGTGCAACCAACCCCACACTCTCACTAAATCATTTGTCAAAGGATTTAAATTCCATCCCCGTGAGTCTATGGTGTCATTTAAACTTTATGAAAATCCATTTACCATATCTTTAGAGAGATTTGCTCACCATTGCAAAATCCCATTCTGGGGTTCGCTTGATGAACCGCCAAGATCTGAGTTTCAAACATTCTTGACTAGTCTTTGCTACGGTGAGACTAGGGGAGTGACACAAGGTAGAATAAAGAGCATTCATTTTCCCGCAATTCAGTATTTTGCATTATTTAATGGAAAATGTATTGTAGGCAAACAAGATTGTAGTACACTTTGTGCTCCAGATTTGAGTCTCATACACACCGCACTCACCGGTGACAAAAGTTATAATCTTGGAGCGATTATTGCACGCAGGTTGCAACACAACGCTAATAGTGGTTATTTCTATGATGGTATTTATGCCACAAGCTTAGCAAGAGAACTGGGTGTTTCACCTTTGCCCTATGAACCTATTTTACCCACGCAGTATTTAGACTTTGATGCTATGAAACGCCATAAGATCCTTAGAGGTGATCCCGATAATTTCACCTATAAATTGTTGTTTAACCAAGATTCCATTGTGCAAACGTATTTGCCTGCGCCTGCACTCTTTGATGTTCACAACAGGGGAAGATATTTTGTTCTGGAGAGCGAGGTCTAAGCTCATAACGCGGCGGTTGTGGCTGCACGGCAGGCTGAGACATCCGCACCGAGAGCCTCCGTGAGCTATTACCCCGATCACTATGCATGCTACTACTGATTACCAAGTTAGGCCAAAAGCCTAAGCTTGGGGGAGTACGTATTTCCGCCGACATTAAATTCATGTTCACATATTTCATTTGTCAGTGTCCACACTTTTTCATTGTATTATCCATGCTTAATTTATTTTCTTGCTTGCTTCTTGTGTGTTTGAAAAAACTTTGAGAAAATACAAAAAAATCCTGTTTCTTTTCAATTTTTCTTCTAGAGTTGTTAGCTGTAGCACTAAAAAGTAAACCCAAAAAGATTTCCTTGTTCTTCTTTTTGCTTGTTGGGAGCTTTCCCATGTAAATAGTTTTTCTCTTTTTTGTTTTTCCCTTTTATTTTCTTGATTAAGAAAACCAAAAACTCCAAAAATATTTCAGTGTGTTTCTTTGAATTTATTTTCGCTTTATTGAGTCGTACCGAGGAGAAGACCACGATGAAAATGTTGAGTGGCTATCATTTGCATAATTGTTAATCTAACAAAGAGCCCATTTTACCTTGTCTTCTCCTATTGGATAAAATGTTTGCAGATTCCAGCTTAGTCCACGACACTCTTGCACTATTATTATTTTCATATCGTTCGGTTGTGCAAGTGAAAGGCAATAATGACGACATTTGATGAACTGGCCATGGCAGAGAGAAACGGGTATGAACTCAACTTGTTCTGTTTTTCTAAATATGTTTAACCTAGTATTCATGATTCAACCCATTATGATTAAACATGTTTGCAATGACAATTAGAGATTATAGTTTCTCATGCCATGCATAAGTAGCTGGGAGTGGGTAAGATTTATCTTGGATGTCAACATTGCATTAAAATAATTGTGATGTAGTATGATGATATGGTATCCTCCTTTGAATGTTCGAGTGACTTGACTTGGCACATGTTCATGCATGTAGTTGAATCAAAACCAACATAGCCTCTATGATATTTATGCTCATGGTGTTCATATCCTACTCATGCTAGTGTCCATTGTTACTTATGCATAATGCATGTTCATGACCGTTGTTGCTCTCTAGCTGGCCGCTTCTCAACCTTGTGCTAGCCTTCACCAGTACTAGGTGGGAATTCTGCTTGTGCATGAAAAACCTTGAACCCAAGTTATTCCAGATGAGTCCACCATACCTACCTATATGCAGTATTACCCTATCGTCCTAAGTAAATTTGCATGTGCCATCTCTGAAAACTTCAAATAAATATCCTTTTTGTGTTCTTGGATTATTCATAGAACGACAGGAGGTAGTCGGTATCTTCCACGCTAAGCGGATTATTCTCAGGTTGAGTGTTTATTCACTCACCACAGCACGAGAAAAGGGCGTTAATAGGGATGCCCAGTACCAAACTACAAAACTAATTGAGCTTACAAATAATCAAACAAAAACTCCCATGGAGTAATAACCTTTACTTTATCACTTGGAAACCGCCACTAATGTGTTTAGCATGGAAGATATTGATAACTGATGGTCGCGAAGTAAACAAGAAGGGTGCATTTCTCAAAATATCATTTACCTCTGTTTTAAAATTGTGAGCTCTGGCACCTCTGCAAATCACTGCTTCCCTCTGCGAAGGGACTATCTATTTACTTTTACGTTGTGTCATCACCTTCTAAAATAAGCGTCGGAATCTGAGAGCACTGTTGTCATGCTGATGCATTGTGTGTACTAATGTTGGGTGCATCATGACTGGATCTTTTTCTACAATGAATTACGATGTCCAGTCGTTGCTTGAACTTTGGAGGTGCTCTGCATTTATGTTTTGCGGTCTCAGAAAGGGCTAGCGAGATACCACTATTGTCATATTATATCATGGTTGTTTTGATAACGTGTTGCTCTTTGAGATATCTTATTATTGCTCGCTAGCTGATTATGTCATTGATATGAGTTCATATAATTTTTAAAGAGTTATTGTCGACATGGTTAGTTATAATATTGGCTGAAAACCTAGGTGTTGTGTAAGCTTATTTAAGCAAACAAGAGCAAAAGAATTCGTAAAAGTTTTTCTTTTTCACTTTCAGTTTATCAACTGAATTGCTTGAGGACAAGCAAAGGTATAAGCTTGGGGGAGTTGATAGGTCTCCTTCGTATCTACTTTTCCTAACGCTTTTCCTCCTGTTTTGGACTCTAATTTGCATGATTTGAATGAAACTAACCCGGACTGACGCTATTTCAGCAGAACTACCATGGTGTTGTTTTTTGTGCAGAAATAAAAGTTCTCGGAATGGAACGAAACTTTGCGAGGATTTTTTATACAATAAAAGAGAATTTCTGGAGCCAAGAACCACCGGAGGGAGCACCTGGGTGGGCACAACCCCCCAGGGCGCGCCCCCCTCCATGCGCGCCTAGGTGGGTCGTCCCCACCTGGTGGCCCCGCAGACCCTGAAACCGACGCTATAAAATCACATTTTTCCAGAAAAAAATCAGGGAGAAAGAATTGTCGCGTTCCACGAGATGGAGCCGCCTTCACCTCATGTTCTTCATCGGGAGGCCAGATCTGGAGTCCGTTTGGGGCTCCAGAGAGGGGAATCTTCGATCTTTGTCATCACCAACCCTTCTCCATCACCAATTCCATGATGCTCCCCACCAGGAGTGAGTAATTCTTTCGTAGGCTCGCTGGTCGGTGAGGAGTTGGATGAGATTCATCATGTAATCTAGTTAGTTTTGTTAGGGCTTGATCCCTAGTATCCACTATGTTCTGAGATTGATGTTGCTATGACTTTGCTATGCTTAATGCTTATCACTTTGGGCCCGGGTGCCATGATTTCAGATCTAAACAGTTTATGTTATCACCATTACATCTATGTTCTAGATCCGATCTTGCAAGTTATAGTCACCTACTACGTGTTGATCCGGCAACCCCGGAGTGACAATAGTTGGGACCAGTCCCGGTATGACCGTAGTTTGAGGAGTTGATGTATTCACCGTGTGTTAATGCTTTGTTCCGGTTCTCTATTAAAGGAGGCCTTAATATCCCTTAGTTTCCAATAGGACCCCACTGCCACGGGAGGGTAGGACAAAAGATGTCATGCAAGTTCTTTCCATAAGCACGTATTGTCGGATTTCGGGTTCCGGCAAACCCTCGAGGTTCGAACACTGGGGTGCACACGAAGATCTCTCTTCCCCTAGATCACACTCTCAACGATCTCAAAGCCTATCTCGCCGAACCCAGAGAGCAAGGGACACAAGAGTTTATACTGGTCCGGGCTACCGATGTGGTGTAATACCCTACTCTAGTGTGGTGTGGTGGATTGCCTTGTAGGCTGAGGATGAACAAGTACAAGGGAAGAACAGCCTCTTGAGGAGAGGTTGATCTGAATGATCTCCCCCCCCCCCACTAGGGTGGTGGCTAGTCCTATTTATAGATGCTTGGTCCTCTTCCCAAATTTTTAGGCAGGAAGGGATCCCACAACAGCCAATTTCGAAGGGAGACAAGTAGTACAAGTTATCCTGACAAAAGGTGGTCTTTGCCTGCCAAAGGCTCTGGTGGTGACACCGCCGTGGGCTCCGCGGTGACCTCCGTCCTGCCGTCCTGCTGGTCCTGGTCTTGTTGCATCGATATGGAAACCTTTGCCTGAGGCCTCAGGACTCCTCGCCTGTGCCTGCCCCTTTAGCACCAAAGAGGAAATTGGTACCCTGCGCCCACTGGCGCCTGCCTGGCTTCGGTCATCATGGCTCACGTCACGTGAACCTCGCGAGGTGCCCCTCCTCCTTGATCTCTCTGCTCCTCACGAGCCAGCTTAAGGAGGCTGCCCCTGAGGAGGTCTTGTGTCGTCCGCCTCGCGAAGCTTGGCCCCTCGCGAGGGTCTTGAGTAGTTGTTGGTGAAGATGGTTTGTACCAGGCCGTTGGTGAGCCATGCCGTGGGCTGCAGGCAGGCAAGTCTGGGGACCCCCGTTCCCAGAACGCCGACAGTAGCCCCCGGGCCCAAGGCGCACTCAAACTTGGCTTCGAGGCAAAGTCAAGGGGCAAGTGCGGTGCGCCGCGGGCCCCAACAGCCTGCGGCTTTGATTGACGCGTGGCGATTGACAAGACATGGGCGTCCCCGCTTCCCCATGCAGCCTTGATATCCGCCTGGCTAGGCGGCCACCGCGACCTTGGCATTTATAGCAACATAGTAAAAGGGGACATGACTCTCTTGTGTCTTGTATGAACTGTTTCTTTTGCACACGTTAAGTTTGTTCTGCCGAACAAGGAATCTGCGCCTTCTTATCACGAAATTTTTAAGCTCGAGTATCTTTTGTCTCATCTTCTTTGAAACTCTCGCCTCTTCAACCCACGCCGCGCCTTGTTATCCCAAAATTACAACGCGCGCGAAAACTCCCTCCTCATCCGAAATCGGTCCCGCGGCCTAGACACGCGAAATCCCCCTTCTACCCCTCAGCCGGAAATGCCGGCTCGACGTCGCAGTGTCAAAACCGGTGGGGGTACACTGGTAACTTACCCTACATTTTGGACAAGCGCATCCCTAAGCAATGGCTCCCCCCTACCTTCCCCTTCGTCCCCCCCATTCATACACCAAGGCCGCCAAAACCCGCGAAACCCCATGCTCCTCCGTCGACCTCCCGACTGCCGCCCAGCCGGAGACTCTTCCCCGACAACGTCGTCCACCGCAACAGCTCGCTGTCCCTCATCCACCGCACCGGATGAGGATCCTTCGTTGATCTCGTCGTCCCGCCGGATCAGCCGCCCCGTCCTCCACCTCCAAGGAGCTGCCCTGACGTTCGCCTCGTCTATCGCGCCACCTCCATCCTCACAGCGCCTTCTTGACCTGCCCTACCAGAACCGCAGCACCCTCGCCGATTCCTTCGATAAAGCCGAGGCCAACTCGGCACCACCAAGGAGGTTCTGCACTCACCACTGTATTTTATCTTTTATTCGATCTCACGGGGCTGCCAGTGCTCGATACCGAGCAGCCATGGTGGGTCTCCATCAACGGCGCCGTCGTCGGCCACTTCATCCACGGCGTCTCTCCCCCATGTCATTGCTTCCTCGGCGGCGACTTCCACACCGGCACTAGCTGCAGCTGCTCCGGCTCTCGCTCGCGATACTGCTGCTCCGGCTCTCGCTCGAGCTGCAGCTCTGTTCTTGCTGGCGATCGCGTTGCTGCACTGCTCTTGCTTTCGTTTGTGCTGCTGCTCTACTCTGATATTGCTGTCGGTCACGCTGCTATTCCCCTCTTGCTCTCGTTCGTGCTACTGCTCTGCTCTTGCTCTTGCTCGCGCTGCTGCTGCTGCACGACCTCCGGCAGCTACAGGAGTTGCTGCTTTAGCACTCGCTCGCGGTGCTGCTGCACGACTTGCTCTCTGCTAGTGCGTTCCCTGCTCGAGTGTCTGCTGATTTAGATCACTGCTTCTCTGCTACTAGTGCTCAAATGCCCTAAACATCTATCGTAATGCTCTACTACTAGTTCAATCAATTTCGACAGTAAAATTCAGTTTCGACTGTAAAGTTCAGTTTCTTCAGTTAAGTTCAGAGTGAACAGTATTTACAGCATCTGTCGGAGCGGCCGTGGCACGGCTGATGCATTTTACATCTAGCACTTTTTGGTGATGTATTTTACATCATCTATTGTAGATGATATTAGAGTCCCACTTCAGATTAACGTTGTTTGTCTTGTCCTGCTTCAGCCTCGCCGCCGTACACCTCACCGGAGCTGCTCCAACGACGAAACCGTCCATCACAGCGGAGCAGTACCCTCGGCGCCGTTTCCAGAGGCCTCAGATCTTCTTCCCCACCTCAGACAGTCACACCAGCATCACCATCCTCCACGTCCAACCCAATGATGCTGAGGTCGACAAGGCTATGCCAAAGCGGTTGTACACTCGTTACATCACTTTGTTACTCTGCATTCATGTCGATCCCTTAGGGATCCTTTGCTATGGAATTACTATGGTACTACTATTCGTGCATTTGGTTAGAAGGAGTGGAGCAAAGCAAAACTGGAGGATTCTTTTCCTTTGGTGTCTCTTTCAAAGAAAAAACGTAGGAATTTTAATATCCACTTGGACGTCCTTCTCAAATTAATATGCATGAAGAACAGAACTAATTGCATTACTGGCATAATAAGTTTCTTATTTTTTTTCATTTTCAGGTGGTTTGACTTTAAGTTGACCATGTTTCTCCATTCCTGTGTTCTTCCAATTCATGTGAACCAAACACCCAGGTTGACAGAAATCCTATGCTTTGCTCTATTTTGCACGTGCATTCCTATCCTATTCCTATGTTTTTCCTATCCCTGCTGTCGGTGTACAAAAGAAGGGGCACACCTTTGTACCCTTTTACCTGTGCACGGACAGTCGGAGCCGCGCCCACGGCCACACCAAGCAGAGTAGGGGAGGTGAACCGAGGTAAAACCGAAGTCCGAGGCAGCCAGAGCAACGCCAAGGCCAAGACCACAAAGAGCAGAGGGACGAAGCAGGTTCCCCCGGCAAGACCCTTGCCGGGGCGGCTCGCCCACACCAGCGGAGTGAGCCACCCTTGAGCCCGCGGTTTCCAACACCATCAACCACGTGGGCCAGGGCTTGGGAGGCACCTCCATGGTGACATGCAGATCTTTGTGAAGACAAGGAACACTCAAGATCAGATGAGGATTAGAAGACGACGATCCTCGGCAAGATCCTTGCCGAGGAAGGCCACCAGACCCCCGGCAATATCCTTGCCGGGGATGACAGTGTGCCATGGCAAGACCCTTGCCGGGCCCCCCGGCAAGGCCCTCACCGAGGACGCCAGTAGGGCCACTGCCAGGCCCGCACCAACCAAGTTTCCACCGCCGTTCGCATGCAGCTGCCAGCCCAACCAGCTGGGTAGGCGCCTGCGTGGCAACATGCAGCTTCCAGGCCAACTCAGCACACACCTGCGTGGCGGCATGCAGATATTCGTGAAGACCCTACCACCGCGCCACCTCAGCTGTCTGCCTGCCTACATGGCACCGCATGCACCACTGGCCAGGGCGCGTGTCGAAGTGAGGAGGAGCGGCAACAGACGGGACGGGCCTCGCTCCCGTCCCCAATAAAGTAAGAGGACACCTCAGCTGCGCATTAAATGCGTCTTGTCCTGTAATACGAGCGATAAGCTCGCAATACTGTACGCCTTTCCACCTCCTATATGCCACTGTGGCAGCCCCTTTCAACTATAAAAGGAGGCCCATGGCATACTGGAGAAGGATTCGGCTCTTTCGAACCACACACTCACCATAGCTAGTTCGAGAGCTCAAGAACACTCTAAAATACACCCACCAAAGCAGGACTAGGGTTTTACGCATCCTCGCGGCCCGAACCTGGGTAAACGATCCTTGTGCTGATTACCAATCCTGCTCTTCTCGCAACCCTGCGCCCCGACAACCATAGTAGAGATTCTTGTGATCCCATAGGTGTCATTCCACACCGAAATCTTTGGCGCGCCAGGTAGGGGAGCGCAATTGTGAGAATCTGGTCTAGTAGTTAGCCTAGCAGTTCTTCGTCGCCATGGCTCCCAAGAAGGAGACGGCCAGGAGAAAAGAGCGCCGTCTGCGAACGCGAAGGACGCCAGTGCGGCGACAGAAAAGCTAAGTCGTTCAGAGCCTTGAGTTATTTCCTTTTATACATAAGGTTGTCGTCCTCCGAGATCTTGCCTATGTATGGAAAACCTGCATGCAAAGGGGCCCTCCCGCAATTGGCAATGCCCTTGTTCTGTTTCGAGTCCGCTCAACATCTCAAGCGGCCGCGTCGATAGTGGCGGGGTAGCCTTCCGCACTCGGCGACGCTCTCGACTCTGACTCGAGTCAAGCTCGACAGTTCGAGCGGCCGCGCTAAGGGCGGTAAGGTGGTTCGCCCGGCAGCAAGCACACCCGGCAGGCCAATGGGGATCCGTCCCCAAGATGCCGCCCTGGGTTTACGCGCCAGCAAACCTACACAGTTAACGTAGGGTGGACATACAAAGGAAAATCGAACAGGAAAATAACATGCATAATATTAAAAGTGTTGCAGAGTCATATTACATCAAATTGTTGCTGCAGTTCTAACTAAAGATATCAATTGTCTTGGTTGTGAACCTGCAGCGGCGATAAGAAACAGGGTGCCTAATCCCGGCGCTGGCCCTCCACCCTCAGGATTCCACCGACACGGTTGATGATGGGCTTGATGCGCTCCCTGAGCGGCGCGAGGTCAGTATCCTTTGGCAAGCTCTCCAGCGCGGCGTCGAAGTCGAGGTCAGGGTACCAGTATGCCACCTTGGTGAGAACCTTGGTCATGGTGCCCTGGCAAAGCCTCCGGGCCTCGTCGGCTAGCGAAGCCGCCCGGTTGGCGTGAAGCTGCTCCAGGGCTCCGAGAACACACTCGAAGAACAAGGTCAGCTTGGCGTTGGTGGTCCTGCTGCGCTCTGGGGCGTACCTCACGCTTGTCATCCCCATGGTAGCCAGCTGCGCGGTGATCCTGCCGGCGACGTCCTCGAGGCGGCCGATCCAGCGGTTCATGCCCTCCTTGAAATCCTTGTGCTCGGCGGCCTCGTTCTTCTGCAGCTGCTTCTCGGTCTCCAGCTCCTTGGCCAGGGTCCCCTCCCGAGTTTTGGCCTCCGTGAGCATCCCCTCGAGGCCCTCCAGCTTCAGCGTGAGGTCCTTGATGGACTTGTTGGCCTCGGAGAGCTCCCCGGCCCTGCTGACGGCCGCGCCCTGCGCCTCCGTCAGGGCGCTGTTGAGCGTGTCCTTCTCCTGGGACAGCTTCAGGGCCTGCTCCTTCAGCTCATCCCGCTCCACCTCTAGCTCCTTCACCTTGTCGGCGTGAACCTGGGCTAGGGCATCGAGCGCCTCTTTGTGCCTCTACTCCAGCTCACTGGTCCGCTGCAAGACAAGCTTCCCCACCTCTTCATCCTTGCCGTGAAGCGTGGCGGCAAGCTTCCCCTCGCACGTGGCAAGGTCCTCCTCCTGGGAGTTCAGTGCGGCCTCGTGCTGGGTCCGAGCGGCTTCGGCGCCGGCGGCCAAGTTCTTCGCCGTCTCTTGGGCCTTCTCGATGTCGGCCAGTTTCATGGTGAGCTCCACGTCGCGCTTGGCCAACTCGCCCTGGGCGGTCCTGAGCTCCTTGTGAGCCTAGCGGAACCAGTCCTGCGTCTCGGCGACGTGCTTCTGGAGGTCCGCCTCCGCTTTCTCTGCCACCGCCATCCTGGACTTAGCCTTGTCCAGGCGGGCGCGATGGAGCGCCTAGAGTTTCCGGAAGCTGGTGCCCATGGCGTGGAGGAGCCGCTCTTCCTGGGAGCCGTCGCCACCAGCGCTCGGCTCGTCAACGATCTCAAGCCTGGCGGCGGCAAGCACCTCGTCGTCAAACGCCTCCCCCTCGACGGGGGCCCTGGTGCTTGACGCGCCTGGGAGGTGGACGAAGAGATCGTCACTCACCCTCGGGTACTTGCCGGAGCCGGAAGCCGCAGAGGAGGAAGGCTGGTCATGAGCCACCTCCTCCTCCTCCTCGGCAGTGGCCCTGTCGGCTTCCCCAGCAGGCCCCTTGCCGGTCTCCTCGACGGTGGCCTTGCCGGCCTCCCCGGCAGGCCCCTTGGCGGCGTCCTCAGCAGCACCCTTGGCGGCCTCCTCGGCGGCGATCTTCTCGGCGTCCGCCTCGGCAACCTTGGCGACGTCCTCAATCATGGCGTCCACGTCCTCTGGCTCCACCGAGGAGGAATCTGGACATTGAAGAAGGGAGTGAGGCAAGGCCAAGACCAAGGGTTAGCAAGAAAGAAAAAGGGACAGAGACGAAAGGAGAACGATTTACCAGTGCCAGGCTGGGAAGCAGAAGTCCCCTCCCCACCAACATCTGGCGCCGAGGTGAAGCCACCGGCGCCCAAGTTCTCCTCCTCCTCCTTCGTGTCCGTGGGCCCGGTGTTTGGCGCCCTTGCCGGGGACGCCCCTCGGGGCGGCGTGGTCGATGGAGGCGGCATGTTGGGAGTAGCCCTCTGCGGCTCCTCCTGCTGCTGCTCTCCTCCTGCATACCTAGCAAGGTCAGCACCAAAGTGTCGTGCCCCTCACACATGTCGACGAGGGGAGAGTGATGAACTTATGCTGGGGGCTGTGCCGGGGGCTGCTGTCCGGGCTGCTCAACACCACCAGTGGTGCCCTCGAAGTACCAGCCGGGGGATGGCCACCCGCCGAGACCTTGGCCCTCTTCACTCTCTGGGCCAGCGTCTCCACATCCCTGCAAAGGCGAAGACAAGTCAGAACAAGTGTCACAGATCGAGGAAACAGAGATGACGAAAAGAAGCAGGAGGCTTACTCATCCTCCACCTCCTCCTCTGTCGCCTCCCTCTTCCTCCTCGGTCTGAGGGATCCGAAGTCGAAAGTGACCCCCGCGTCGGCATCTGACGAAAGAGGGGAGGAGGGCGGAGTATGCGTGCGCTTGGACGAAGAAGAAGCAGATGCCTTCTTCCTCGCCGTTGCGGCCTTCACCACCTTCTTTGCCGCCGCGGCCCTCGTCTGACGCGCGGACTCCTCCGAGGACTTTGGCCGCCGCGCGGCCCTGACAGGCCGCACCGGCTCGCCGGAAGTGGCCCACCGCAAAACTCGCCTTCTCCCCGTGGCCGGAGGGTCAACAGCCCCGGCCTCCTCCGAAACCGACTCGTCGGCCGCATCCTCAACCAGAGGAGCCTCGGTGCCGGCGCTGCTGGCTTCCCCGGCGGCCGCCGCCCATCGAGCGAGCTCCTCCTCCTGCGCGGCCGTCGCAGCTTTGTCCTCCACACCACCAGCGCTGTCGGCCTCCTCGGCAAGCTGCGCCTCCCTGCCCTGGCGGCGATGTAGTCCAATTCCACCTGGGTGGTGTCTTGCACGAGCAGCCGCTCGGCGTCGGCGTTGATGTATCCCTCGTGCAGAGTGTCAAAGAACTGCTGCACCTCGACGTTCTCCGGCTCCTTCCAGCTCGGGTCAGGGCCATGCGCATTGTAGTCCGGCATCATGGCGATGATCTTGGTCCGGCGCGAATTATTGCACAGTGGGGCCACTCCCACCGGCAGCTTGAACAAAGGCCCCTTGAAGACCTTGCCGGCCTTCGCGGCGGCCCTCGCGACCTTGCCGGTCCGCTCGACCTCGCCGTCACGGCCCACATCGACTTGGAATAGCCGCTGGCAGAAATGGGCATGCCCCATCACCGTGAAGTTGTGGTCGAGGCCGGGGCGAAGCCGCATGATGTCGGCGGGGTTCGTGAAGAGCCAGGCCGGCCTCCCCTTGTTGTGCAGTGGGGCGATCCGGCGGCGGATGAATCCGCCCCCATCATCTCAAGGGTGAGCCCGGCCTCGGTGAGCCGAAGGATCCTGGTGGTGGCGACCGTGAGCTTCTCGTCGTCGTCGTCGGCGTCGCTCCAATCGGCTCTGCGGACCGACGGCGCCCGGCGAACTTCGCAGAACGTCGGCGGGTCCTTCTCTTCGATCCAACACCACCGGCCCCGCCATTCTTTCCACCTCTCCTTCATGGCGCCATCCGGGTACGCTCCCTTGGATCTTGGGATCCAGGCGATGCAACCCGAAATGGCGCCTCCCGTCTGGATTCGAGGGAAGAAGTAATGGCGGAAGAGCCCCGTGTTGGGGTGCACCCCGGCGAAACCCTCGCAGAGGTGCACGAAAAGGGCCATGCACACCACCGCATTCGAGGTAAAATCCAAGAGGCAGAAGCCAAAGGTGTGCATGATGTCGTTGAAGAAATCGGAAAAGAGAGGACAAAGCCCGCAGGAAAAATAGTCGACAAAAAAGGGGTACCGATTTGGGGCAGCCTCGGTGCAGTTGGCGGGGATGGCGTGCGTGGCTAGATGCCCCGACTTCTCTCCCCCTGTCTTCACCCCCCACAGGGGCTTGAAGGCTTCCCGAAGCTCGAGCACGTCAACTGTCGAGGGGAAGAAGGCGGACTGCGTCCGCTGCACCGCCAGCGCACTCTTCGGCGGCTCCACCGCTCCGGCATCCTTAGCCACACCCTTGCCCTTGGCGGATTTCGGCGCCATGGCGGTTGGGGGAGAAGGGCAAAGCAGAGGGCGGCGGGAACGCAACGGCGGCGAGCAAGAGCGAAGCTTAGGGAAGAAGAGGAAGGTGAGCGGAGGCTTCCGAGATTGGGGTTGCGCGAAGGGTAAAAGGAACAGTGCGCCCGCGGTTATCCCTTTTTATGGGGAAGGTGCGGGTCGCGCTTCCCATTTACTGCGATGTGACGCATGCGTGCGGGAACCGCCCCACGCATGCCGTCCACGTCACGCATTCAACACAGGTCGTGGGAAGCGCGGCACGTGAAAAGTTTCACCGCGGTAAAAACCGCCCCGCCTGCCCGTGCACCGTTTTGGGCCTGGCCCAACAACGTGTCGCACTTATGTGTGGCCCAGGCCCGAGGGCTCCTGTCGGTGTACAAAAGAAGGGGCGCACCTTTGTACCCTTTTACCTGTGCACGGACAGTTGGAGTCGCACCCACGGCCACACCAAGCAGAGCAGGGGAGGTGAACCGAGGTAAAACCGAAGCCCGAGGCAGCCAGAGCAACGCCAAGGCCAAGACCACAAAGAGCAGAGGGACGAAGCAGGTTCCCCCGGCAAGACCCTTGCCGGGGCAGCCTCAGCCCCGGCAAGACCCTTGCCGGGGCGGCTCACCCACCCCAGCGGAGTGAGCCACCCTTGAGCCCGCGGTTTCCAACACCATCAACCACGTGGGCCAGGGCTCGGGAGGCACCTCCATGGTGGCATGCAGATCTTTGTGAAGACAAGGAACACTCAAGATCAGATGAGGATTAGAAGACGATGATCCTCGGCAAGATCCTTGCCGAGGAAGGCCACCAGACCCCCGGCATGATCCTTGCCGGGGATGATAGCGCGCCACGGCAAGACCCTTGCCGGGCCCCCCGGCAAGGCCCTCACCGAGGACGCCAGCAGGGCCACTGCCAGGCCCGCACCAACCAAGTTTCCACCGCCGTTCGCATGCAGCTGCCAGCCCAACCAGCTGGCAGGCGCCTGCGTGGCAACATGCAGCTTCCAGGCCAACTCAGCACACACCTGCGTGGTGGCATGCAGATCTTTGTGAAGACCCTACCACCTCGCCACCTCAGCTGCCTGCCTGCCTACATGGCACCGCATGCACCACTGGCCAAGGCGCGTGTCGAAGTGAGGAGGAGCGGCGGCGGACGGGACGGGCCTCGCTCCCGTCCCCAATAAAGCAAGAGGACACCTCAGCTGCGCATTAAATGCGTCTTGTCCTGTAATACGAGCGATAAGCTCACAATACTATACGCCTTTCCACCTCCTGTATGCCACTGTGGCAGCCCCTTTCAACTATAAAAGGAGGCCCATGGCATACTAGAGAAGGATTCGGCTCTTTCGAACCACGCACTCACCATAGCTAGTCCGAGAGCTCAAGAACACTCTGAAATACACCCACCAAAGCAGGACTAGGGTTCTACGCATCCTCGCGGCCCGAACATGGGTAAACGATCCTTGTGCTGATTACTGATCCTGCTCTTCTCGCAACCCTGCGCCCCGGCAACCGTAGTAGGGATTCTTGTGATCCCATAGGTGTCATTCCACACCGACACCTGCGTTTATAGAATCCTCCAATTCTAAGGAGCCCTTATAGATTTACTTCATTTTCAGATAGGCGTCAAAGAAAACTCTGTGTGTTATGTCCTGCTCCTGCCGTGCCGTTATCCACCCCACCTGAGGTGCACTGTAACACCCCAAAATTTTGACCTTGTTTTATTAATTAATTTTTTTGCCAGGAAATTAAATTTTTGTTTTCTGGATTTATCTTTGATTTCAGAACCCCTCTTCTCTTTAATATTGTGGGTTTTTACCTCAAGTGGAAACTTTCCAAAAAAATATTATTGGACTTGTATACTCTCCCAATAAAACAATTCTTTATCAGTGGATTTATTTGCATAATTGTTTTTCATGAGTTTTATCCTTTTGAAATGATTTTTCATAAGTTTAGAGCCTCTTGTGCACTGCACCCATTTGATAAATGCATTTAAAATTTTCATAAAAATTTGGGGATGTCATGTGATGTTTCCACATCACTTTTTTGCAAGAATATCTTTTGGTCATTGGAGATTTTGAGCTCTACATCAACTTTTCAAATCTGGTCCAGTAGGTATTTTTGCACTACAACCTATTTAAATATTTCCCTAAAAATTCTTCCAAGTGTTTGGAGATGTCAGTAGGTGCATATAATTCAACTTTATGCAAAAACCCATTGGTGTTCTTTGAAAAATTTGAGTGAATCATCCTCATCTTCATTCTGGTCCAGTTTGGTGATTTGTACTGCAACCCTAGATTATCTTGCTCTAGTAACCATGAGCTTTTTCCTACTTATAGACCACCCTGCAAAACCCTTAAGTCCAGGAGAGTGGACCCATTGGAGGGTTTTAAGTGCATGCAATAAGGCCTTTTTCTTTCTGTCCAAAACTGAAGATTTGCAAAACTTGCACTATCAAGTTTCTAGTTTTGCCAAACTAACCTTGCCACCACCACCTACATCTAGGGAGACCCTGGTCTGGAGTTTTTAGCCACTCCAAGAGTTGCCTAGATGCACTTAGCAATCTGTCGAGCACCTTGTGTGCATGGTCAGTTTTGACATGATCTTTGCCTTTGCACTGTGACCTTGCACCTCTGGACAAAATAGCATGTCCACTAAGCTCCTAGAAGACTCTAACCCAAACCTGCTACTTGCCAGCCTCACCCAAGCCCTATGGCATGCTTTGGCATTTCGTCGAGCAGCTAGCGTGCGTGCTCTTGGCGCGCCCAGAGCGCACGTTTTGCACGCGCACGCACCGAGCCGCCGCGTCGCACTGCCGCTCTCCCCGCGCCCGTTCTGGCCCTTGGCCACCCGCAGCCAGCTCGCCCGCCCCTTCCCTCGCCGCAGAGCCGCCCCTGGAGCCCCACAGTGCCGCCGTCAGGTCGGCCACGGCGGCTAGCGGCCGGCCACAGCAGGCTCTACCATGGACGGCGCCGCCCAAGTCACCCGCGCGCGCCAGCTGCCCCCTGGAACAGCCCGAGCTCATCCACAAGCTCGTCGGCACGCGCTCGTCGCCGCCACGTCGTCCTGCAGCTACAGAACGGCGGTCGCCGGCGTTCTTATCCTCGGCCGCCGCGGGAACCGACCTTCCCCGGCTATAAATGGCCCCAAACCTTGCTCGAGCATCCTTAGGCAAACCGTAGAAGTGCGCCACCTCGCTCAAGTCGTCTGAAACCCTCGCCTTCCTCACCTCCGGCAGGATCGGCCGCCGCCACGCTCCGGTTCAATTCGTCGCAGTCATAGCCTTCCCCGCCCATCTAGTGCCACCATCCTCCTCCCCTCGACCTCACGGAGCCGCCCAGCCTCTCAAACGCGACCAAGAACCACCATAGCTCGAAACCCCAAATCCTCCCGAGACGTCGTCCGCCGCAAAGCTCGCCGCCGGCGACTCCCTTCGTCCCCGCCACACTCTCGACCACCGGGAGGACCACCCTGGAACCACGGACCCATCCCCGCCCTCGGATGCCATCGAGGAGCACTGTTCGCCGGCGAGGATCGCTGGAGCCCCCGCCTCGGCTCAGACAGAGGAGGAAGGAGGCGGGGGACTAGTCAAACCTGACCAGTGGGCCCGCTGGACCCACTGTCAGTGACCCAACCCCGCCACCACGTGTTTAAGTGGACGCGTAAACCCCTGAAGTACGCCTCCTCTGCTTGAAAACGTATTTTCCCCCGAAACGTTTTCTTTTTCTGATTTTTTTAAAAACAGAACTTTGACTGGCTATATCTTTTTAAATAAAACTCCAAATGAGTTGATTCTTCTTCCTACCTTTCTCAAATTCTGTCTAGTTTATTTTAGTATTTATTTGAAAATTTTCCAAACAACTTTTTTTGTACTGTTTTAAAGCTATGTGTTAATTTAAATTTTCATAAAATAGGATTTTGAAGAAGAAGGCAACTTTCAAAAAGTGTACTCCCTCTTGCATACTCTTGAAGGCAAGCATTCTGAACCCTGGCATAATATTTTTGTGTGGTGTTTTGATACAGTTACAACACCACCTTGACATGGGACATTCGTTATTTTATGTGACGATACGACCATACGCGTGAGTGCATAATGAGATTCTTTGCTGTTAGAAATGGATATGCTGGTGATAGTGATCATCCTCGTAAGCTTTTCATGCATACCGGAAGGAAGCCAGGAAAGTCGCTGTCTTGGGTAGACACGAGCTTGTCCCTAGTTCCTCGTCGAGACGAGTGTGTCCGGTATGGCATGATGAGGTATGATGAGTGGTGATTCTGTCTGTTAGTTGAAATATATTTGTTATGCTAATCATACAAGGAATACTTGAACCTCCTGAGTCGGCCGTAGATCGAGCCTTGTTCCAGTAACCCCCATACTTGTTTCGTACTACCACTTGTCCCTGCCGCAGGTAGGGTACGGTTCAGTAAGTTGTCAACCCCTTACAAAGCACACACCGTACAGAGAGGCCATGGTGGAAGATACCGGATGCATCCGGTAGGCATGCCACCTGGTCCGGGGGCATGGGTGTTTCCGGTTGGGACCGAGAGGGGGGCACCCCTTAGAGCGCGCGATATAAATTTGATCCCATGCTAAGTCGAGGTTGTAGCCTCCCCACTTAGAGTTTTGCTTGACAGGTGTCGTGGGTGATTCCAGACACCGGTAAGTTAAGCTGGTGTGTGCAGGTCAGGTGTGTTTTCAATTAAAAGACCGTAGGCGGAATTAGTCCCGATGGACTAAATAAATCCGTTACTCGTGGGTAAAGAGTACACCCTCTGCAGAGGTTAAATCTATTCGGATAGCCCTGTCCATGGGTAAGGACTACAGTCTGAGATGGGTCTAGTGACGGTCTTCGGAGGAGAAACGGCTAAACGAGAACATTGATTATGACCTATGACATATGAGGATTATGATTATTATTATTATTGTTGACTAACCATTTACATTATTTGAATTATTGAGTATCCCTGGGACGGTTCTACCTCCTGGATACTCACTGCGACTATTCTCTTATAAGCCCTTTATGTGGTGTCGCATAGACGCCCGACCGTGGCATGCTTGCTATTTCTTTTATATTATAAGCCCTTTATGTGGTGTCGCATAGACGCCCGACTGTGGCATGCTTGTTATTTCTTTTATCTATAAGCCCTTTATGTGGTGTCGCTCAGACGCCCGACTGAGGCAAGATTTATCTTATTATCCTTTCGAGGCGTCGCTTCAGATACTCGATCGGTGCATTCTATTTCTACTCCCGTATTGCATATTCATATTTTACCCGCACGCGTGCCTCATGGATTTCGTTTATTTCGTGACAGACGTTATGATCATAGAATATGTCGGAGCATGATTATCCCTTGTTATATTATACCCGTGTTCATAATGTTTGCGAGTACATTCAAAAGTACTCACTGGCTTGTCCCTGGCTATTGGCTTGGCTAGATTTCTCGCATGGAGAGGAGCGTTGCGATGACAGCCCCGTAACCTACGCAATGATGATAGCAGCCTCGCGAAGATAGGAGTTATCCTGGTCAGATGTTCCTGTGGGAAATGGAGTCCCATAGACGCAGATGAACCACAAACCGCTTCCGCCATCAACCACTAGAAACCAAGTGTTGTACTCATAGGCCACAATGGTCTTATACTACATATTTTGTACTTTGCTTGGAATTTCTGTATCAAGTTGGTGCCTCATCAGCTAACAGTAATCCTGGGGCTGGTGGGCACAAGGGCCATTTTCTGGAAAATTAATATCCCGAAAAACCGGTCCTGACATGCACCATCGACAAAAGCGTTCACTGCAGCAGAGATTCCCCCTGCAGACTTTCTTTCGCCGCCTCAGATCATCTTCCCCGTTGTCGGCAGCCACGCCAACTGCATTACCATCATCGACTGAGCAGATGAACCTGAGGACTACACAGTACCGGAAGAGAGGTCGCAGTCTTTTGTGTTTGCTTACGTTATACATCGGTTATTATTACCTGCTACTTTATCGTTCAAACTTGAGTTTTAAAATTCCCGTGGGTCTCATATCGAGGCAACAATGAATAGTATATGTCTACTATCTGGTTCATCTGGGGTCTTCTATGTGGTTCCTGTTGGGTGGGCAACAAACAGTAGATGATCCATTGTCTATCTTTTTAAACTGAAGCTATAATCTACCTGCTATCATTAGTTTTGGATCTATCCACTCGTTTGCTACCATCAGTCTTGATTTCTGCATGCACCCCTCAGGCCTTACAAAATCTAACTATTTTTTTATTATGCATGTCAGTTATTGTACACAATCGTACTGAACATGTAGAGAAAAAGAGAAGACCGTTGCGTGGGAATATAATGTCATGCAGACGCCGCTCCATGGTGGGCGAAGTGGGCCCCCTCCCGCCATTCAGATTGTATTCCTGAGGAAGGTAACTGTTCAGATGGGTATTCAGAGGGAGCCGACCACTCCTATTTACCATCTGAGGTGTTTGCTCTAACCTGGCATGCTGATGTTGGTCATATGATGCATATGGCGCCTCGCATTGCTTACATTATACATCTTATATGTCATCAGCTTAGTTTGGATTTGCTTTGTGTGAATGCCACCTGTTTGGTTTCTATATCATACTCCCACCGTTCCTAAATATTTGTCTTTCTAGAGATTTCAACAAGTGACTACATACAGAGCAAAATGAGTGAATCTACACTCTAAAATATGTCTATATACATCCGTATGTGGTAGTCCATTTGAAATCTCTAAAAAGACAAATATTTAGGAACAGAGGGAGTATATGGGAATTATGTAATGCCATCTTCTTTAGCCAGGCATCATATACGTGAATCATGCAATGCCATCCTGTTTAGCCAGTCATTGCATATGTGAATTGTATCATGCCATATTTTTTTCATAATGTATTCCATTTGTCAACAATGTTTATACATTCATCTAACCTTCCTGTGCATCAGCCATTTGAGTCGGTCATGGGAAAATCTGGAGCGAAAACAAGGTCTTCTGAGCAGTCAGTGCTACCTGTCGATGCAGATTTCTTGCTGGTTACAGATAGCTCCTCAGAGGAGGATTCAGAGATAGATGACCAGTCGTATTGTAACACCCCGCATGTAACTTGCCATATTTGTAACTCCGACTCTTGCCATTTCCGGCTATGTGTTTTGTGTTTTCCTCCGTTGTCGGGTTTTGTCTTTCGTTTTGTATTTTGTCTTGTCTTGCATTTTCATATCATATCATCATGTGCATTGCATTCGCATACGTGTTCGTCTCATGCATCCGAGCATTTTTCCCGTTGTCCGTTTTCCAATCCGGCGCTCCTATCTCCTCCGGTGCACCCCTCTAGCTTTCTTTCGTGTGCGTGTGTCAAACTTTCTCGGAATGGACCGAGGCTTGTCAAGTGGTCTTAATATACCACCCGGAGACTACCGGTCAAGTTTCGTTCCATTCGGAGGTCGTTTGGTACTCCAACGGTTAACCGGGCCTCCGCAATGTCCATTTGAGTATCCAGCAAAAACCCCCTCCAAAACCAGCCCAAAGCCCACCAAACTCTCTTCCATGCTCTAGGTCGTTCGATCACGATCGTGTGGGCGAAAA
>NC_057805.1:366181370-366181831 GCF_018294505.1 Triticum aestivum
CCGCGCCGGACACGTCCGCCGCCGCGTCCCGGCGAATCCGCCGTCGACACGTCACCATCTCTCTCTCTCTCCTCCCGCCGGCCCGCCGGGCCCGCGCGCCGGCCCTCCGGCCCGCCTCCTCCCGCCGCCGCCGCCTCGGGCCCCGCCTCCGCGCCCGCGCCTCCCGTCGGCCGCCGCCGCCTCCGCCGCCGCAGCGCGCCGCCGCGGTCCCCCGCCGGCCGGCCCAGCCGCCCGCCGCCGCCCGCCGCCGGCCTCCCCTCCGGCCCCGGCGCCGCCCGCCGCCGCCGCCCTCCGGGCCCTCCTCCACCGCCGGCGACCGCCACCGCCGGTCCCTGCCCCGCCGCCGTCGGGCTCGGGCTCGAGCTCGGGAGCCGGCCCAGATCCGATCGAGGGTACTGCCCCGTTGACTTTCTCTCGCCCTAATATTTTCTAAGTCCCAGATTTTTCTCAGCATATGCTCC